>NC_135222.1:24167971-24305471 GCF_052324685.1 Brachyhypopomus gauderio | reverse complement strand
TGTGTAACCCATGCTTTTTCCCAGTGCAGAGGTAAGACCAGAATTGGACTGTGGATTCACAGAGAACGCCCATAGTGCTTGGTGGCCGTTAATGACGCTGTTAATGCCTCAGTGTCCTGAGTGGTTTCTGACCCCAGCACAGGAAATTGTTTGGGAGGCAGAGTGCCCTATGGTAGTGGCGTAGGTTTGGGTGTATCATACACTGCAGTATTGCTGGAGTTTTTACACAGGCACGTGTCAGTGCTGGGTTTAAGAGTGTTCTGTTGTCCAAGCATATCCAAACAACCGTGATCATGTTGTCAGATACACACCACTGATGGGGAGTTGTATGGCAAACACACAACTGTGCTTAACAACAGATGGGCCGTGGACAACTACAAGGTTTATGTGATAAATATTTCTAAACGTGATGGAGTGTCTAGTAATTAAAATTCTCAAAGACGTTAACGCTTCAGGAAGTTGAGACCACTGTTGTTCATAACACTGACTCAAACACTTATGCTTGGCCATTGCTGTTCAAGCCTGCGCACAGAAAAACCTGCAATACAGTCTGTTTCAACTTCAGAATTTAGTGCTACTGTACAAATATGGACATCTCCATCGCTTCAGGACATATCCTTACATTGTCCTTACACACGGAAACACACGTTCACACTTGATATCTAGCTACACGTCAAACATGCAATGTTCATGTTGAAGAAATCTGGTTCATCCTCTGTTGCAGCCGTTTGCGCGGTGGTGTGGACTCCATCCCAGAGATGTGGCGAAGGTGCCAGAAAGTGCCTGGAAGCTGCTTTTCTACACACTGGCTTGGTCGTACAGCACCTACCTTCTCTTCTTCTCCAGTTACACCTTCTTCCAGAATCCGTCATCCGTATTTTACAGTAAGGATCACTTGAGTTCTGGTTTCTGCCCTTGCTTTTTGTCCTAGTGTATGCAGTACACAAGTGTAGCATGTGTGCATACATAAACCTTCCAGACCAGAGAGGTGTTTTGGGAATACTACTGTTGCAGTTCAAGATAGTTCACCGTCAGTGGACAGTTTGAGTGCAACGCTGAAAACTTACAGTGGACTATAAAACCTTTTCAACCCCCTTTGTGTTTGTGTGCACACACATGTAGCCATTCTATAGTTTGCATTAATTTTGTAAGTGGTATCTTCTCATTGTGAGTACTGTTGTACTCAGAATGTGAGAGACATGAACAAGTTGGTTGCATTATTATGTAGATGAACAGTATATGAGTGAACCAGTTGTCCTGTTTAGGACATTTTCTACAACACTTACATGGATGTGCAAGGCTAGTGACATGAGAACACTCTAGTCTTCATTTTGGGTGAAAGATGGAGGGATGGTCAGATCAATACACATTAAGGGCTATAATATCATCTCCAACAGACTAATGTGTCCGAGCCACACCAGAGGACATTCTCACATCACTCTCAGATCCATCATCCATCTCATCCATCCGCGATGATGAGCCACGGAGAATTTCTACAGAATTCTGCTCAGTGTTGCTACCTGACTGTTCCCATTTTATGCCTTTCACAGAAAACGAGTGCATCTCCTTCTGATGTTGCCATGAGCAGAATGTTAATAATCTTGTCATCATTCTACTGATGTATATATTTATTTTATCGATGGCCTCACGAGTGAATTCCACCTGCGTAGATTGGAAGAGCGGCATGGCGGTGCCCACAGATATTGCCATGGCGTATCTGATCCAGGGCAGCTTCTACGGGCACTCTGTCTACGCCACCGTGTACATGGACGCCTGGAGGAAAGACTCCAAGGTCATGCTGGTGCATCACGTCATCACGCTGGCGCTGCTCACCTTCTCCTACGCATTCAGGTCAGGCAGTGGCCGCCTCTTTTCTTTTTCCATTTCAGTCCATCAGTTATACGTGTTCTCAATAATATGTTGATGGTATTAGCTACTTTGGGTTTTGAACTGAGCCTATGTGACTCCTCTACACACAAAGGCCAATCCAGACCGCTGCAGTGTGATTACACAAAGCTATACAACATGCAGTGTGATTTTTGGTGCTGTTTGATGGACATGGCTATGTACATTGCTCATAGTAGTCAAATGCGCTCTGGGGATTAGGGTGGGATTCTTGCTTCGTGACTGACGGACATGTATGTCTTTTTTAAGATATCACAACATTGGGCTTCTGGTTCTGTTCCTCCATGACATCAGTGATATTCAACTTGAATTCACCAAACTCAACGTCTACTTCAAGACCCGTGGTGGGAGCTACCATCTGACCAATGACATCCTGTCAAACATGGCTTCCGTCAGCTTCAGTATTACCTGGTGAGACAAACACACACACTGAATTTAGTGTCATTTTACTGAATTAAACTTTTGCTTTTACGTGACAATGACAAATGTATAACCAATCTATTGAGACATTGCCATGGAAACTCAGCTTACAATTTCTTATTGTAAAAAAGAAAGCAATCCTGAAAACACATGTGTCGTTGTTTTATAAATGAACTGTATGAAATTGAAGACGGGGCTCTGTTTGTGTGCTTGCTTGTGTCCATGTGACAAGTGACCACATAATGATTTCAAAATTATGTTCTTGCAACGGCACCAGTGAGGGAGCAGTGAACAGAAACATTTGTTACCAGTTTAACAACATGTTTTACTCAATTATAGCAAAGTAGGTTTTGCATCCTAAAAGCTATGAATCGTACAAATATATCCTGTCCAGCTTATAAGTAATGTGATTTTGCTGAAAATAATACTAGCACAGAAGACATTTCAGGTTTTGAAAAAGCCCATTTTATTACACAGTTGCTTCTTTTTAGCTCATGGTGGCAGAGCGTCGATTGAAATAATGTCTTCCCTGTCCATGAACATGTTCCCGTAGGCGCTGGGGGCTTCATCCTGAACGTCCCTGTAGTCCGTGCATCACGTCAGGGCTCAGATAACACAGCTCAGTTGTGTGAACAGCCTTCATTTAAACCATGAACAGCTACTGCAGCCAACTCCAGCATTTTACCTATAAAATCATTTATCCAATGGGAGAGTCTCATTGTTTTCCCAGTGAGAGACTCAATATGGCTGTTTTGATAAGTGTTTATACAAAGGCTGCACAAAATATCATATTTTTAAAACCTTACTGATATTGCAGCTGGCACCAAAATGCAGATGAGCCCCTTGACAAATGACACCATGTTGAGCGAGAGTCTTGTCAAAACAATGCAGAAAACCTTTTTTTTTTTGTCAGATCATGAACACATTAATTGCAAAGTGTAACATAATCATAGTGTGTAACAGTATAATCACAGTATAATTTTAAAGTCCTTTATGTGCAGCCTTGACCAGAACCAACCACGTCTTCAGTAGTGGTCAAGTGCTGAACAGTTGGGTCTTCAGTAGTGGTCAAGTGCTGAACAGTTGGGTCTTCAGGCTCTTCCCGTCTCTGCTGTGCTGCAGGTTCTGGTTCAGATTGTACTGGTTCCCTCTCAAAGTCCTCTACACCGCCTGCGTCTCCAGCCTGCAGGCCATCCCCAACATCCCGTTCTACTTCTTCTTCAACGCCCTGCTTTTTGCCCTGCTCCTCATGAACGTCTACTGGTTCCTGGTAAGGACAGCATAGGCAGAGGTGTGTCTTCGCGTTGATTGACAGGTCCTCAGTCTCCTCTTAGCTGTCTAGTTAAATAGTATTCCAGGATGAAATTAAAACCATATCCTTTTTTTTTTCAATATTCATATGTTTGCACTGACTAATTTATTTTCCTCCGTAGATCAAGTTTAGCAGTTTGTGCATTTCTCCAACTGTTTTTCGGCTGGTGACCGTAATTTAAACAGGTTATACATCATGAAAAAGCACCAAAGAAATGACCTTGACATACCGCCTCACTGATGACGGCCAATTACAATCAGATCGACATGAATCTGGGCTTTGTGTGTAAGAACAGCGAGACCTCAGTGGAGGTGAGGAAGGACGCTTTGTTGTTAAGCCGCTTTGCTTGTGTGTTGCAGTTCATTGTGTTGTTTGTGGTGAAGATTGTGATGGGGAGAGGGGTCAGCGACGTGCGGGAGTACGAGGAAGACGAGGAGCCACTGAAGCAGGACAGGTACGGTGCTTCCTCTCCAAGCTCTGGGGAAGGGTGAGTCCCAACACCTAATGCAACTATATGAGCTGTGTTAGGGAACCTGAGAAATCCCAACTCACTCCCTGAAGAACCCCGAACAGGCCCCGTTTGGGTTCGATCTGCTTCTCATCATACCTGACCCAGCTCATTGCCTCTTGATTATCTCACTCAGGTGTGAGAATAAACGTCAGATATGGATGGATTTGGCTTCCTAAAGAATTTGACTTGGGGACATCTGAACTAAACTAAGTGGAGCTTACTGCTGAATCTTCCCTGTAGTCTTAATGTCGAAAAATGATATATTGTGGCTTTTGAATACACGGTCCTAAAATAGAGATATTGTTTTTCTGAAAAGTTGCTGAAAGTCCCAGTCCTTAGTGGCCCAGCTCTGCGTCTCCCAGAGTGCCTCCATCTCTCAAGGCATATTCAAAACACTCTGATGTCCAAGCACATTGGCTATTGGTAAACTAACCAATAAACAGTTATGTTGTATAGCCCAGAAGGATGTTTAATTTGACAAGCTCTCCTTTGAATATAGAGACATTCAGAACATGGACATATGGGACATGGAGAACAGAGAACATAGAACACAGAATATGGAGAACACAGAACATAAAAACATAGACAACATAGAGACAGGTATTTTGTATCTGCATTTGGAATGACTTTAAGGTGAAAGTGCAGCTTTATTTTAAATGTTGGCCCTAATTCAAGAGTATTTTATTGGTAAATTACCGGGTACTCATAATGGGAACAGAAGTAATTTCATTGTTGGGTCGACTGTTGTGTGTTCAGTCTTCAGTAGATCATGCACAAAATAACAAAACCTCTAGAGTTGATGTGATGTTTGCATTATTAAGGCCTAGCAGAACCATAGTAGCTAAGATATCCATGTTTCTGGTGTCTAGACATTTCAGGAATTGTCTAGTTTTAACTGTAAACATTAGGAAGAAATTTGTCAAAATCTGAAATAGTTTATGAACTACCAAGTTTGTGTTTAAATAGACAAAGTAGCTGTCAGTTTGAAGCAAGATCAGGATAAATATGCTTCTTCCTTTAAGATCAAGTAGTTGGATAATCAGTTGAGCCTCTCCAGATATTCCAGTGACCTCCAAGTGGTTTCAGTCAGAAACAAGGGCATGCTCTTGGTTCAGGTGAACACCTGCAGATCCCCACACATCCCGCTCATCTACAGCATAACATGATCAGAGGACATTACAGCACTGGTTCTTTTTCTCTCGTGCCCCACTTTGGAGCATAAACATTTAATGTCTCCCACCCCAAACAAAATGGTGACAAAATAGGCCAAGTTTAACTTTGCTGAAGTAACATGATGAATGATTTCACCTTTATTTAAGTCATTTCTGTGGGAGAAATTAAAACTTTAACCTCTTTTTGGAACATGTCCCTCCGGGAGCATTAGTTTACAGCAAGCAACAAAATACCGTAATACCACACATCTAGGCACATTCAGATTCATAAGAAAATACCGTAATACCACACATCTAGGCACATTCACGGTCATAACAAAATACCGTAATACCACACATCTAGGCACATTCACGGTCATAACAAAATACCGTAATACCACACATCTAGGCACATTCACATTCATAACAAAATACCGTAATACCACACATCTAGGCACATTCACGGTCATAACAAAATACCGTAATACCACACATCTAGGCACATTCACATTCATAACAAAATACCGTAATACCACACATCTAGGCACATTCACGTTCATAACAACTTGACTGTCAGTACTTAAAGCACGGATAGCTTGACCTCGGCATTGACATAACTAGGGTGTAATGCCCCTGTCTCTTAATTTGTTTCTTCTTAAGCTGTGTCTTCTTTGTGTCTTTTTATACTGTGTCTTCTTAATTTGTTAGGTCTCACACTTTAAGCTGCCAGTTTTCAGAGTTAAAATACACTACCACGTTCTTCCATCACATTCCCTGTGAACCCAAGCGCACAACAGGCCTAGTCATTTTCTTGACTTGTATTTTTAGTTGGTTATTATCACTTGTTTTGTTTGTCTGAGTCATTGTGTGTTTTTCTTTTCGCCCCTGTCAAATATCTCTATATTCTTAAGAGTTTCTGTCTGAATGAACGTCTAAATGGGGAACCATGATTTGATTAGTGTTCCACGGTGATGTTGCCTCGCCCCCAGGGGAGGGGCAACCTACACTGTGAGAAACGCTGCGTTAGACTACCATACGTGTTCCTGAGCAGCACACATGAGGGTAAACACGTGAGTCTTGCTTCGTGATGGCTATGGAGATGAGCTGGGCTGATATAGCCTGACCTATGGAATGTGGAGATGGGCTCAAAGTGCTAAGTTATATAGATGTGATTGCTGGTGTGTTGTTAGCCTTATCTCTGACCTTGGAGGGAAATTGCATCTGACTTTAGGGCAATCATTTCATTCTCACAACACATTCTCTCTCTCTCTCTCTCTCTCTCTCTCTCTCTCTCTCTCTCTCTCTCTCTCTCTCTCTCTCCCCCCCCCCCCTCTCTCTCTAGGAAACACATACAGAATGGAATCACCAAGGAGAAGCATCTGTAACTGCTTCAGTACCTCCACCTGCTGGTGACTAAGAGACATGACCAAGTTAGACATTCCAATCATTGCTCTAGCCTGTGATTTTATTTGACTTCTGTTCTCATTCTGTTGTTTGTTTGTTTGTTTGTTTTATTATAGCACTGTGAATGTCATTTAATGTTATCTGTGACTATGGCGTAAAACAATAGAGATAGATAGAAGTGAGTGCCCTCTTGTGTGTAAAGCACCTTTTTTATTTTTTAAGAACAGTATTGTGTAATATGAAAAGTGGAAAATCTGAACAAATGAAGAGTGAGTGGTGCCCGGGCGCGTGTAGGGGGACGGTGCTGTTCACCATAAGGGCTAGCGCAGCAACCACATGTTTAAGCTCTCCACAGACAGCAGAATCTTCATCTGTTTGTTTGCATTTTTGTTCCGTCTAACAGTCCAGTGATGAAGGCACTACAGAGGGAAATTCTGGTAGTATACTGTCGGTGTCTGAGATGCGGCATTTGTGTGGGGTACTTGATTCATTATGTACCGAGAGCACAGATCTCCATTGAACTCGGTTTCTAGCTTCTTCGTGGTGTAAAACAATACATCATAGTGCTGGGCGATATGAACTCAATCAATATCATGATTATTAGAACGATTTTGTTTTTTGACCTGACAAGTGTGTTTAATCTGAAAGAGGTCATATTGTTATTATAAAATTATAATTAATTATTACATTTACATATTACATTTTGTTTCCCTGTCACTCACTGGACAGGACGGAGTCATGGACTACATGGACTACTGCAATAGGATATTTTTAAGTACATGAACAGTGGGCAAAATATTAACATAAGTTTATATCAAGTATAGAGCACCATGGTGGTGTGGTGGTTAGCACTGGTGCTTCACAGCAAGGTGGTTTGGGTTCGGTTCTTGGTCCAGTCCTCTCTGTGTGAAGTTTGCATGTTCTCCGTTCTTTTCTCTGGGTACTCCGGTTTCCTCCCACAGTTCAAAGACGTGTGTTAGGTTGATCGATCACTCTGAATTGCCCGTAGGTGTGATTGTGTGTGTTAGCCATGTGGTGCACTGGCGACCTGCCCATGGTGTACCCTGCCTTCGTCCAATGATGCTGGGATTGGCTCCGGCCCCCCCGGACCCGACTAATAATGGATGGATGGATATATGAAGTATATGTTATGATATTAAAAGCCAAAACCGAAATAACCGACATGGGCAAAATTGTTGGTTAGAGATTCAGAATGTCTGTTTCAATGTATTTTTGATTAATTGCTCAGCCCTAGTGTGTCATTTCCCCCCCCCCCCCCCCCCCTTTTTTCATCTGCATCTGTTGTTGCACTGAAATCAAAGCATGCAAGTTGTCGAATGACTACAGTTGAACATGGTCTATCAAACACTGAACAAAGAGGTTATGGTTGAATGTAATATCACTGATCAAAATTAACACACGTGCCAAGAAATCTTTACAGCAGTGTGTCAGAGAAAGGAACTAGATTTCTCTTATGTATAAAAAGGAATAAATCAAGTACTTCTGCATAGGATACGAAATTGAAATGATTTGGAATATGAAAAGCATCAATTACACCTTCTAGGTCTCTCATATTATCAGCCCACTATATAAAGTTGGTGCAAATTAATTTTTTGAATATCAGGATTTTCCTTACATTAACTGAGCGTTTTTGATCCAAACCTATGCTGCTTTTTATCTGGTTTGTTGTGTCTAAGAGGTGGGATACCTATCCTACTGGTGTCATTACAAGTTCGGACTAGTCTACCGAGACCTTCACGTTAGATTCATCTGCATTTACAGATGTTTTATTTATTTATTTTGCACTGAGAACTTAAAACAATTTAACGTGGTCCCTTCTCACTGTTTATTTATTTGTACTGAAGTCATCAACTACCCTGGTACTGTCCAAAAGGTGGAGAAGCCTTCTTTACGCTTGACGCTGTTTTACCACCTAGCACACAACTCCATAAGGGACATCTCACAGTTCTAGACTGCTTACTGCACATATTTAAATAAAGACCATTATCCTCACCATTATGAGCCTTCTGTTCCTCAGAGGTGGACAGCTAAGGTTATGGAATGGAAGGTCCTCCTCAGGAATTTGTTCTAGTTCATTCAGGCCAGTAGACCAAACTAGTTAATCCACTGGGTGATAAAAAATTTGGAATTATTATATATTTGAGCCTGCACTTGCATCTCCACACATACCACAAAAGCTCTTGCTAATTGATTAGACAATTGGACTCCTAAACAAACTACTGCAATGCATTACAATCCTTTTACTTAATGAGAACACCTGTAATAAGAGCCAGTCTGTTTTGGCACGTACCGTACTGCCTGTCTTGGAGTGGGAGCCTGTTTAGGACATTTAGGTTAATTAGGTTGACCTTGTGTGGTGTCACAAAAACTAATTCAGCTCCCACTTTAAATTAGCCACATTGCAGGCCAACCAACCAGAACAAACCAAATTATTTGCAAGTTATACATGTAAAGTTCATAACAGCAGCCATGTACTACTGCTCGTTGGCAAGGCTACAGTTAGATCATATCAAATTACTACTGTATTTAGTAACTCCATGTATTTCATGGACAAAAATTTATTATTGAAATGTTTTGTTTCATGTGTAAGCATAATCTGTTTCTATCTCTCCATGTTCAAGGTGCACTGCATGCATTGCATACGTGCAGTGCTTTGTCCCAGTGTTATTGGTTCTAAGAATGTGCCAAAAGAGAGCTTTGAACTACTGACAACTGACTGAAAGACCTTGGGCTCCAAGTGTTTGGATATTTAAGGGTGTATTATGTTAAATATGAGTGTCACAGATATACTTAAATCAAATTGCACTGTAATTTATTAATGTTTTTACTGTTCATTAGGAAATAATAAACAATAAATACACTTAAGTGGGAATTAAACTATGTTTGTTTTAAGAAGGCTTTCTCCTCAAACTTGAAAAATTTATCCTGATTTCGATCTGACCATTTCAGTAAGATGGATGCTGTATCTTTTTGTAATGGAACAATTTTTAATAACTATGGAGCCAGTGTTGTACCATTTTCCCATGAAATAAAAAAAACCTGATCAATAAAAACAATTGTCACCTCTGTCAACAAAAGAACTTTATTTCTCTGTTTGACTTATTGATGCAAGAATTTCTGTAGATCAGGCTCACATCTCATTAAATGTAATTTGTTAAATCTCAAGAAAGCAAAACAAACCATTTAAAAATCAGTGCAAGGTGAAGCATCATTCGCTTCCATAAATAACAGATGAAACACCTGTACCACAGTTTCACTCTCACTGAACGCTGCGTTTTGAAAGCAACTGGCTCTTACGCAAAATGGAACTCAAATGTATAGAGGAGGTATATTTGTTTCTGCTGAAACAGATGATTATGGCTATTGATGTCTGTTGAAATTAAAAGCTAGAGAGACAAGATTTTATTAGGAAAAAAAGTAAGAAAAAAATTACTCAAAATATTTAGGTTGCCTCAAATGTGTCTGTTTTTTTTTTATACTGATACTGAAGGTTGTACATATTCAATTGCAGCAAACGTAATATCTGCATCAAGGGCCAAGGATATCTTGAACTAGAACAAGGACCTGAGCTGTCTCAACTGAGCAAGCTTACTGAACAACTTTTTTCAGCTAACCAATAGTATCTTCACCAGGAGCATTTTGGCCCTCTTTGACTCTCTTAGCTGCCTGTGAAAATCACTCACTGTAGATTTGCAGAGATCACATGAGCCCTACTAATCACTGAACCCTTACCTTTAGAATGGGTTGTAATGAATGAGGCGGTGTTAGAGGAAAAGGAAGACTTTAAAAGGCAGCTGCTGACTTGTGACAGCCAGTAAATGAGAGGTGAGCAACACACTTTGTAGGGGGAAAGAAAAAACAAAAATCTAGTTCCACTCCCAGAAAAAGAGAAGGAAAACAGATTGACATATTTAAGAGACTCCTGGCTCCACTGTGGGACCGCAGTGAGTCCCTCATATTGCAGGGATGAGTAGAGAGAAGCCAAAGCTGCTTAGTGTTGTTTGGCTCTTGGTGCCGTGACCCGGCGAAGGACGGTGTACAGGAGCCCAAAATGCTGCAGGGACAAAACATTCAGAGTTGTAAAAAAAAAAAAAAAAAAAAAGCTGTAGCCAGTGTTCATCAATGCCAGTCCTAAAGTCCTCACACAATTTTACAGTTTGCCTGCACCAACATACTGGAATTCAGTTACTCATCTTATCTTGCCCATCACGGGTCAAGCGAGAAGGCAAAAGCTGAAGTGGAAGGACTCTCCAGGATGTGAGAACCAATAAGTGTTGTTACGGTGTGCCTGGGCATAATGAAGCGTTGGTTTGCCCTCACCTGTACAGCCAGGTACACCACTCCGAGGTACGCAGCTATGCACAGCGCCAGCAGCAGGTCAAAGATGGCTGGTTTTACTCTTAAAGGATCATGATGGACAAAACGACAGGGTTAGAACCTCTCAGACCATTAAGCACTTTAGGCAATCTGAAAATCAGCACAACTTAATACCTGTAAGCATTCATTGTCTGTTTAAGCTGATCATAGAAGACAAATTCTGGGTCTCTGAAAAGGGGGGAGAAAGGTATTTAAATATTTTTTTTATCATAAATGCATGGGACGTATTTTCAGAATAACGGTTACATATGTGTAACAAAATGCAAGGATTCCCTCCTGGTGCCTTATGTAGAACTATATACAAACAGTCCCATAGATCTTTTAAAAAAATAGATATATACACATCATGCACATAAAGGCTTCAGTCATGCAACACATGCCTATGCTACACACACCTCTTGTCAGCTCTTACGAAGTGTCTCTTGACGTCCTTCAGATAATGGCCCAGATAATACTCCAGGGTGCTGACCACACTGCTGTCTTTGTCCACCAGCTGGGCAGCGCGGGGCTGACTGGCCAGCCAGTCCACCAGCGACATCAGCTGGTCCTCCTGCACTTGCTGACAGCACAGTCGTGAGTTGCGTGTGCGAGCCGCACGACTGACGCCGTTCTATGCGGCGCACCTCATCATCACCATTTGACGTAACGTCTAAGCTTATTTTTGTGAGCAGACTAATACTGCATGTTATACCGTTATAATAATGTTATAACTGTGTTAAATGACGCTTTATTGTGGAGAGGCATGTTGACAATGCAGACTCCCCCAGGAGAAAGTCACTACTGCAGAGGTATTCAAATCACAGGCCTCATGGGCCGGCTCCTACAGTAAGGTATGATTTGCATGTTTTTCAGTGTTTGGCACCAAACTTACAGGCACCATTTATAGACATCCACTTACCATCTGCTCTGTGAAGATCTCCAAGTCTCCGTTGGTGCCCTGTGGATTTCACAGCATTGTTATCTAGTACTCTCAGTCTCCATTTATGAAAAATTTAAGTCCTAGTAAAAATGCTGTTTTTGAGATTCATCACCAGAAACTGATCATCCATGCCATTTATTTGCAATAATACAGCATGTCTGCTGTGGAATAAATATTAGAATTTGCGGAATAAAAACCAAACTTAGAAATCAATTCATAGATGAGGAATGACCATGCTAAGGCCATTCCTCATCTATTAATTGATTTCAAGGTTTCATTTTTATACCTGTATGTGTTCGGGGTAAACAAAGCTGGTAGACTCTGAGAAAATCAGCATGTCTGTAGCAACAACAGATAAATAAATACCACTGAAACGTGATAACCGACAGCTGTTACATGTGTGTTACACGTTAGCCGAGACGTGTGGAGCGGGGCAGAGGCCTGCACAGGGGCCGCGGGGCCTCACCTTCTCCGTCAGGTTGTAGACGACCCTCGCTAGGGCCTCAGCAATCAGCTTAGTGTTCCTGCTCAGCTTCTTCAGATCCACATGAGGTCTGTGGAGGGAGAGAAAGGAGAAAAAACCCACAATGCTCACCAAATGGGAAGAGCAGAAAAGGCCCACGAGTGTGGGATGGGGTGCGTGGGGGACGGAGGACGAGAGGCAGCACGCCGCCACGCAACAGTAATACAGAGATAAAGAGCGGCAGCAGTCACCCACCCAGCGGTGGTCTCTCCTGCCCTGTCCAGAGAGGTGGACACTGACCGCATGTCCATGATAGAGCTGCGCGCGGCACTGCGGTGACTGTCCAGACGCGACAGCGTGAAGGCGGGCAGCCGGCGGATACCGAAGCGCTCGTGCTCCCAGGCCAGCGTGTCGTCCGCCAGGTTGATCTTCTTGTGGACCATGGAGAACTTCACGTCTGGGTACTGCTGGGCGACCACCTTACGGGACGACACAAGGGCGGTGAGACGCTAACGAGGAGGGGGTGAACATGTGCTAAATCTCACGTATTAACCATGTCTAGTCTGTTTTGATGAATGATAAATTCCCACTGTCCTTGTAAAAAAAACATAAAAACAGACTCAGAGATATAAAATATGGTATCTGATATGATATTCCAAAAAAACAAAACTCTCCAACACAGCACTTGTACAATTTTTTTTGTTTTGAAAGTTGTTTAAACACAATTTATAGAAAACCCAGCTTAACAGGTTTGTTCATCCAATTTTTTGCATAAGCTCTTTACAAACCAAGTTACCATCTGTAGTTCTTTGAGCAGAGCGTGCTGTGGACTGCCCTCTTTGGGAGGCTTGGAGACGTGCAGGTAGAGGCCGTCTCCGTTACCCAGCGTGTCCAGACACAGCACAAACGCCACATTATCCTGCAGGAGACTGGACTCTAATACAGGGACACGGAAGGATGAAAAACAGGTAATATGGCACAGAAGAATGAATGAACACGTATGGTCAAAAGTGTGAATAAGAAGGCTAACAGGTAATGGTGAACACCAATAGTGCTGCACCTGTGTGGTCCAGGTTATCCTCCAACCAGCGCTTGGTGCCCTGATAGTTAAACTTCCCTCCACCCGACAGGAAGAACAGCAGGTTGTACCTGCGACGACACAAGAGCTCACTCAGACCACGGGAGGTCAGCCATGATTGGTTTCACTCACGCTAATCCCTCTTGCTCCGAGTTGGTTTGGTGTGTGTGCTTTGCTACCCAGCGTGAGTCCGTTTGTGGGAGTAGAGTCTGGCGAAGAGGCGAGCCAGCTCGATCAAGACCGCCACGCCACTGCCATTAGAGTCAGCACCGTAGGAAAGCCACTGAGATCGCGCGTACACACACACACACACACACACACACACACACACACACACACACACACACACACACACTTCATTAACAGAACTAAATGAATGGGGACACAACATTAACAAAAATGTTCACTTCCTTACGGGAGCCACTCCGAAAGAGTCATAGTGGGCCACGAGCACTATGGTGGGCAGGTCCTCGCCTCCTGCTCCGCTCAGCCGTCCCTGACACACACACACACACACAGAGTCATCTTAATGCTCCAGCTCCCACAGTACCAACATCCAACTAACTTTCATGAGCTAGAAAACCAGAACGTACAGTCAGAAGGTCCATCGGTGAATGTTAGCAGGTAATCGTAATCTCCACACCTAGATCCCTTTTGGCTACATTATCTTTAGTTCAAGCACTTGTTCATACTCACACATCATTTCACCACTACAAAACATGGCTAATCCATATCATATGCTAATACCTTCATCAATTTATCCCCTAAGCAACAAATACTAAGACAACAAGCTCCACACCAGCTTCTGAATGCAGGTAGACTGCTGTAGAGGGACAGACACAGGTGGTCTACATCTCAGTAATTAGGCATCTCCCATCATTTTCATATTATGAGGTAAAGGCTGAGACTTCATGATACAGACACCACAATATGATGAAGTCTAACAGTAACAAAATACATTTTATTAAGATACATGTTACCAAAATACTATTATTATTTAACAATAATGCATTAATAACTAATAAATAAACAAATAAAAATAAATGGGAAGAGTACATGTAAAATACCAATATAAAGAAAAAAAGAAGGAAGTCCTGAATTCAGCCAATCATTTTTAACCTCCCACTGATATGAAGGAATTTAACTTTTTTTTTTTTTACCAGAAATCACATGCTGAAACAGTTACAATTACAACTTACATTTATAATTACCCACATGTTGAGTGCATGGCTTTTCCTAGACTAATGCGTTAGTTTTTCCTAAAACCACCTTATTTTAAAGGTGCCACCTGCTGGTTATTTTAAATACAGCACTTAAACTTGCACACTTCGGTTTCAGAATATAAACGTTCATAATAAATATCAATACATCCGTGACTGTGTCACGTATTAGCAAGAGTGTACTTAGAATATATCGACATATCCAGATTTTGTCCAGCCCTATTCGTGATGTAAAAAGGTGCTTGGAAATGAAACAGAATAGAAAGAATAGAGATAGCTTCTTCAATGGCCAACTAGATGGACTGATGTGGGCTATATAGAGAGAAGAGAACTCACTTCCAGGCTGGTGATGGCCCAGTCCGTCACAGCTTTACTCTGAGCGCCACTCGTCACCATCTGAAACCCGTTGGCAGTGGCCGAGTGCAAAAGCACTGGAGACACATTCACCAGGTTCAAATTCACACCGTCACATCACACATCACAAGTGTAGTGCACAGTACAGAGACATTGAGCATCACTGTGCATTTTAAACCTGAGCAGCCATGAAAGCAGAAAAAACTACATGATCCAGGGTTGCCAACTTCTCAAGATCGCTTGGAGTGAGATTTGAACCTGGAGGGGGTGGCGAGTGTAAATGAAATGGACACAAATTCAGTATTAAATCGCGATCTATCGATTAGCAGTGGTTGGCGAACCAGAGCGAACTAGTAACTCATTGAGTCATAGATATGGATCAAAGGTAAATAAACTAGATTTTTTTTTTTCCGGCGTGAGAAATCGGATGTGTGGCGTGAGAGCGTGTGAAGACGCTCAAATGCGTGAGAGTTGGCAACCCTGTGATCTGTGATTTGCAGAAGTAGACCACAATGTAAAGGGCCACGTGTCTTCCAGTACACCCAAATAGCTTTGATGTTTCAGCTTCAGCAGACAAAAGTCTCTCTCTGTATACTGGTATCTGCAAATTTGTCTTCCCATACCTTCAGCTGCAGAGGAAGACCCCTGAGAGGAGGAAGAGTCCTGAGTCTGTCTGTATATAGACAACAGTTCATCGTCCTCCAGCGCAAAGTAGACAGGAACGATAGTCTCCGTGGCCAGAAGCTCAGGCTCCAGCTCCATGAACTGCTACAACAAAATGTGACAAGCTACACCTTAAAAAACATGCTAAAATATTTACACAAACAATATAAAAAGTGTCAAGAAAGAAGGGGGGGGGGGGGGGGGGGGGGGGGACATTCACGTGTCAAAACGTTTCTCATTTTGTCTCCAAGGGCCATGCCACAGGAGCAGGAGCGTTGACGAGCCCTTACCTGCACGATGTCCTGCGGCATAGTGGACATGTTGCTGGGCAGGATGATGACCACCGCCCCGGCGGACTGCCGGAGCGCCTTCTGGTACTTCTCATAGGAGAACTCGGCCAGTCGCATCATCACACACCGACGGCTCAGCACGTCCGCCTCCACGGTTCGAGCTTCGGTGTTCAAAATCGCATTTCTGGAGCCTTCAAAAACAACAACGATTAAGTCAGACCAGATGTATACAGTCAGGGGCTTCCGACAGAATGTGTGAAGACTGTGTGATTTAAAATTATGAGAATATATGTTGTAATTCTAAATTATATGTAGTTAATAGGGTCAGTCATGGTCTGGTGGTAGGGAACTGGTCTTGTGACCAGAGGGTCGTGGGTTCGAGTCTCAGACCTGAGGCCATGACTGAGGTGCCCCTGAGCAAGGCCCTTAACCCTCAATTGCTCACTTGTATAAAAATGAGATAAAAATGTAAGTCGCTCTGGATAAGGGCGTCTGCCAAAATGCCATAAATGTAAATGTAATAATTCACGTGCCTGCCATGAAAGACACCGACAAATAGCTTAGCCAGCTAGCTGTGTTATGTGTTATGCATAAGTTAGCTGCACTACACCCTTAACATAACGCATATTAACGGGAATATGACCACACACACTACAGATACACTACACTACAGACCACACACACTAGATACACTACACTACAGACCACACACACTACAGATACACTACACTACAGACCACACACACTACAGATACACTACACTACAGATACACTACACTACAGACCACACACACTACAGACCACACACACTACAGATACACTACACTACAGACCACACACACTACAGATACACTACAGATACACTACACTACAGACCACACACACTACAGATCACACACACTACAGATACACTACACTACAGATACACTACACTACAGATCACACACACTACAGATACACTACACTACAGACACACTACACTACAGACACACTACACTACAGACCACACACACTACAGATACACTACACTACAGATCGTGTTGGTTCCCCCACAAACTGGACCTGTTCACTGGCACCTTCACCACATTAGCTGCTAGCAGAGAAAGCCTGGTGGTGCTATCTAACGAGAAGTGCACGATTTTACACCGAACTATCAGTGCCGTCCAAGCGTACACGACCACGTTGGTTTTAAATAACACCCGTTAGAACACAAATACACGATATTAAATAATCACGGGTCGGATAACCGAGCGCTGGTACCGTAGTTCTGTCCCTGCAGGTCGTACTGCTGCATGCGGTACACGGTGAATTCATGCGCCGCCTCTGCTGGGAGCGGAGAGACGAGGATTAGCACGGCGGGCAGAAACACTATGAACGTCAGCGGGAAAGAAGACTTGAACATGTTTTCAAACACTTCGCTCGCTTCCTCGAACATGTTTGAAACGACACCGGGACGCCAGCTAAGAGAACGGATGAATGAAACCGGTCACACTTTTGACAGCCAGCCTCGAGCAAACCGCAGCAGTCTGAAAGGACCAGCACTTTTCTTCCGGCAATCGCGAAGGACACCTAAACTGTGACCGCCCCTCCACGGGAGAACCGGGATCATAGACCTATTACTACTACTGTGGGATCATAGACCTACTACTACTACTACTGTGGGATCATAGACCTATTACTACTACTGTGGGATCATAGACCTACTACTACTGTGGGATCATAGACCTACTACTACTACTGTGGGATCATAGACCTACCACTACTACTGTGGGACTGTCCTAACCCCTCACACCAGCTCAAATCCTAAAGTCATCTTACATTTATACATAGTGTTCACAAGAACAAAGTAATGATCTGTCTGCCGGGCTGGGAGACAGGAGTGTTTGAACTCTTTGGACTTGTTACTCAGCTACAGAAATTTGATATACAGAGTGCATGGGGGAAACATTCAGTGTATTGGCAGTATTACTACTCCTTAGTTAAGCTTACATTTAATATCCAGGCCCTTCATATGCATTCGAACCATCTTGTTTCCCATTCTGGATAAGGGATTTAATAGCTGGGGCAGAACAGACATCAAATCCCTCAAATAGCCTACTTATTCATTAATAACACTTACGTATTGTTTCAGTACTTGAAAAATTCTCAGTCTATAAATTATATATTGATACCTACAAGTATACAATTTTGCCAATAGGGTGAAATCCCAGTTCCTGCCAATCCCAGAACCCACATCTAATTGCCCAATCTAATCACTGAAATTCAAGTTTCATCTTTGACAGACCTCAAAGATGAATGTGAGATGAATGTGGACGCAGCTCGTTGAGGAAGCTCAGATTTAATAAAGTTTACGCAGAAATCAACCCAACATGTGATCGCTGCTGTCTAGATTCCACTTCCTAGTGCACTTATTGTGGTCTTGTCTATGAATAACAGCTGGTCTGAAATGTTCTCTGTGCTGTCTGAGGTGCTAAGTGTATAATGTAACCCTAACCCTGTTATTCCATTGTGTTGCGTATTATGTTATCTATGCTATCAATTCCAAGATAATGTTTTGATCACATAGCTTTTGTAACTTTACTAGCAAGATGAGGAATTTACCCAAGTTAATGCAGTTCTCTCAGTCTTTAATGAAATGTCTATGACGTGCTATGTCAAAATATCACAGGGATCCAATACCCCAGCACTTCTTCACCCTGTCTAAACAGTTCAGCTCAGCCCCGTGCAGAACCGGTTTGTGTGCCTTTAAATGGTTGTAATGTAATTCCCTCTTTTAGCAGTTTCGATGCCAGTCCTGCGTTGTATTGACCCAGGTTATGAAGTTCATGCTTGGCTCTTATTTGACATTTTGCTAGCAGGTCCAGCAAATGCACAGAAAAAAACAGACCTTCACAAAGGGAACCCTGAATCCATGTGTGGAGATGCTCAGATGGAAGGAGATGTAATTCTAATGATTCCCACAGAGTTGAAGATGGGGAGTCGATTTTGAATTACTTGATTCATCATGCATTTCCAAAATGCAGGCAGGCCACAAAAAACATATTTCACAGTTTGTGGCTTGGTCAACACTCCAGATACTTCACTGTATTTGCACAAGCACTGCAAAAGGTCATTTTTCAGAAGATGTCTGTTTTAAGGCGGAAGCTATCTACAACCCCATCTGATTCCATGTGTATCAGAGATGGTCTTCCATGTATTACTGTAGAACAAATTCAATGTGCTCTATAAAGATCTCTTCAAAATATTCAAAACAAGTTGGAATGCTGTTTTTGTCTTCATTGAAAAGCTCTCATTTACAGCTATTCTGTGTTAATTTGTTTGTTAATTAATCAGGTCTCTGATCCATTCCCTCCATCTTTCATAAGAGTGCTTGGTCTTTCTTATAGCTTGGTCTGACCCTAACAATGTCATACCTGACACATTGTGTATTTTTGAATTGTTTATTTATTAATCTGTATTCATTTCATTTATGTATTTATTTTCATTTTCATTTTTAATTTCATACTTCTCTATTTCTGTATTTAAATATTTATCTTTTACTGTTTACTTTCTTGGGAATTAGGTTATGGAATACATGACAGAACCATGTGGTTTGCCTCCCCGATGACAATGTTAAAGAAAAGTATACAATAAAAAAAGTTATATTTAATTGTCAGCTGGTGGCAGTCAGCTCACCATGGAGTGTTAGCTGTAGAGTAGAGACTTTGTAGGTCTATTTTGATCCTTTATTATGTTAGGGCAACTTGAGCCTTTTTGCTTAGGGTTAAATAACTTGTAAAGTAGTGATGAGAGACAGGATGTTCAAGCACATTAGCTTTTAAGTGGGTTAGCACAGAGATCAAACAGGGACCCTCCAGCTGATTCCAGAACGCCCCAAATTGATAATGTCCAAAAAGTAAACAAGAAATACAAATTATGACAATTGTTATAAGAGAATTTGTGCAAATGTTTGAAAGAGGTAACAGTGTTAAAATAAAAATAAAATATGTACAGCAGTTGAGAGACGCGCGCCCTTGTCCACTTAGAAGTGCTCTGACGTCTGTCGAATCCTCATGTGATTATAAATAGGTCAGCATTAAGAATGTCTAGAGAGGAAAAGAAGATAATTGAGTGAAAGCAGCCAGTCACAGCCAGGGATAGTTCACTCCTCCACCTTGGTGCATTTACAGAGACGATTCTTGATGTATATCTTTATTTATTTATTTATTTTGAGGAATGGTGGTTTGAAGGGAGTGTTGTGTTTGATTGCTGCTGGTTGTTGTGTGGGAACAGGGGGTGACGCTGGAGAGGAAAGGAGATGAGTATAAATGTGAAGAGAAATGGCCTGTAGAAGAGTGTAGAACAGCTTTTAGAAGAGTGTAGAAAAGTCACTGAACTACTGTACCATGTCATATAGGCTCTGAGAAACTGGGCAAAATCAAAGTAGCTTCATAATGTCAGTCAAGAACAAGGAGTCCAACTCCAGCCCCTGGAAAAACAACAGATTTAAAAGATATTGAGATGACTGTGACATGCAATTTTCTAATCTTCAGCAACACTTCCTTCTGCTTCAGGGTCCTAACATCATCACAACTGTAGTAATGTGAGAACTACTGATAGTTCACACAACACAGGGGAATGAGAAACAGAATTCCCATTAGAGAGAGGGAGGTGGAGAAATGTAGTTCCCGTGAGAACATTTATACATGACATAGGGGAGGAGCAAATATATAAAAGCTTGGACAGCAGCCTTGTAAACCATTTATCTCAGGTAATTTCTCTGTATGTCCATTCTCAACTAAAAATGATCTCTAAGCTAAGATTTTCTGAGGTTTTGTCTTTGACAGTGAAAATGACTAGAGTGAAAATAGAGGTGGCTGTATTTGAGCTATCAACTGTGGTGTTGATCCTCCTGTCTCTCACTCACTAGCAGATACGTTCCCTTCCAAGAATGCAGGGTTATTATTATAGTCTCTCTCCCCACTTGAACAACAGGGTAGATCAAGTAGTGGTTATGTCATCAACATGGTTCCAGCATCCACTAGATATGCTGTTTGCCATGCCAAAGTCACAAAATCAGCATTTGAGCTTTTCATAACACCATCAACCAGAAAGGACGTACTTCAGATGGCAAACACAGAGTGGAAGCAACTGTATGGGGAACTGTATGGGGAACTGTATGGGGACAGCTGGAAAGATACATGTCAGCCACTTGCAGGCCGACGTTGGCTTGATCATTTTGGCAGGAGTGTACAAATCAAAAGGCCAAGCAAGAGCAAACCTTGATGACAAAGGAACGAGGCCAATGGCATTATGACAAACCTGTAGCAGTACAGACTATTTGGGACGAGAGGACACAGTGATTACCCTTACAACCCAGGCCTCCATGTGACTGTGGATGAAGGTCTGGTTGCGTTTCATGGACGCTGTCCCTTTAGGCTATACATGCCAAGCAAACCTGCCAAATATAGTATCAAAATATACGCAACCGGTTTTGCCTGCAATATGTACATGTATACTGGTAAATCCTCTGGGGAAGCACCTGAAAGAAATCAGGACATCAGGGTGGTATTAGACATGGCTGAAGAATTGAATGGCCATAACATTACATGTGATTTTTTTTTTTTTTGCATTGTATGCCCTGGCTGAGGAACTGAATAGGGAGGTTTCCATGAACAGTGAGAAAAATCAGGCCACAGCTTCCCTCTGGAGCCAGTGTTTGAAATTGTGTTTGTTTGGGGTTTTTTTTTTATCAGATTAACCATAATCATAATACATACTTGGTACAAGAATGTGATTTCCAAATATTCAAAGGTTAAGAATGCTAAAAAAAATACTTATAAAGTCATGAATGATTGAAAAATACAAAATAAAGTCAGCCTCAAGCGTCTTCTTTTCTTATTTTAAACCAAATCAAATACTGGGGTGGTTTGTCCCGCCCCCAAAAACAACTAAAAAAACTAGGACAATAGAGCCAATCACAGCCCTAATTCGTTGACCATCGCGATGAAGATGAGGTCTTTTTTTAAGATTAGGTTTTATGACTTTAAAATTGTGTTGAGAAAATGTATGTTGTCTATTCAGTTAGCGTACTGGGAGTCGTCAATATATATGATTATAATTCGATTTATAAAACGATGTTTTTAAAACAATATTAAAACTACTCGTACTGATATAAAAGCTTTTTTTCTATGTAATTAGAAACGAAATGCCCGAATGTGAAACGCTTACATTTATTTGTCTTACCAAATTCAATCACTAGGGGGAGACACGCTTCTTTAGATACGGGATTCATTTGTGGTTTTATAGACTACCAAGTCGTCGTGTTTTAACGGCGTAATGAGTTCGGATAGTTGAAATACGCATGGGCATTTTTATTGTTAAATGCAGTTTCAGTGTCTTTATTACTGAGATATATGGTCTCGTTAGTGCATAAATGTCATCAAGCATGAATTCATTGCAGACGGTTCATTCTTTTTAGGTAGGCATATAGGCCTAAATAATTGGACAGATAATAATCTACATTTTTTTCTTTTTATGTACCTTTTAGAAGTCAGACAGCCCAGACACAAAGCAGACAACAAAATAGTTTACAGGCCTTTAATTTAAAATGATATAAACAAGATGTTTTAGGTGTGGAGGCTGTCGACTACAAATAAGCAAAATTCCCCATTTTCTTGTAATCAGTATTATATCACAAGAAATATCACAATATCACAAACTCCATCAATTCCTCTACCATTTAATTAACATGTAAGATTTCTCTCTCTCTCTTTCTCGCTCTCTCTCTCTCTCTCTCTCTCTCTCTCTCTCTCTCTCTCTCTCTCTGTGTGTGTGTGTGTTTGCATCACACACACTTGTATCTGCTTCTTGTTGATTCAGTAGATATTAGAAAGTCATTCATTCTGTTAGAGACTGAAAGTAGCAGTTTGGTTTGTTTGTTGATGTTAAAAAGGTTAGTCTAATAAGTCAGTAATCTCATACTGCTGGACACACTGAAAGCTAATCCAGAGCCAGCTTTTCCATTATACGGCATTAATGTGCTCAGGAAAGACTCACTCCGTTCATCCCTTCATATCCCATTTCAGATGTACTCTGTCATTGTAACAATGTCATGTGATCACAAACAGGAGCTCGACCCATCATTTGATTTTTAAGAGTTCAAAGCCAGCATGCTGCCCTATATAGATGTTAAATCCAAGGTCTGCTTCTTGTCCCGAACTCGTTCTTTGAGTGACGTGCGCCATTAGGTCTCAGCGCATTCCAGGGAGTCACGTGCGAAGATCACGTCCTGTTTCCTGGCTGCTCGTTCACGTCTATTTCCTCTGAGCTGAGAGGCACGCTGTCCATTAGCGCCGGAGATCAGTTTCGCCATATCAGGTTTAGAAATCTCCTGAAAGTCAATATGAGACTGGCTGCCTATTGGGTCTCTGCGTCCAGTCCTTATAGAGATGGACAGTAGTGAAGAAACGCTAAGACCACGTTGGTACCTTCGACTTTGAAAGAGCATTTCAGAATCAAAAGTACAATGAAGAATCACTTGTATGTCACTTTAAATATATGAAAAAGAAAAACATATAGAAAAAATTTTACAAAGAGGAACATTTTACATGTTTTCCTTTTTGATATTAAGTTATTATTTAAGTACTTTTAAAAGAATGCTTATATAGCCTACAGATCTTGACAACTCCTTCTGATCTACATATTTGTGGCATGTTCAGGTGTGTGCTGCTATAGACCTGAGTTATGATCTATATTATTTCTGGAGTTACTATATTACACTTACAGAGTAGGCTATAGACTCAGTTTAGCCTTTAACCACATTAGCACATGGCTGTATCCTTTGTATGTTACTAATTTTGATCTCTGCTTTTTACAGTTCATATTACCAACATAAATATGGTAATATGGTTAACATAACATACAGCAAAGCGCCGTTTAACCCCGAAAAAGTCATGAAACATCCTATGACCCCAATCAGCCTGAAAAAGCATCACTGTTTAAATGGCTGTATTGCTGATCTATTCCACGTCGCTTGTCTTCTTGGTAAATTTATTCTCAAAGTAATTAGTGTAATTGCGGCCTTTGTGCGGCGCGTGCGTGACGGTGCATCGGGCCGCGTAACTGAGTTCATCTCACGCGCTGCGAGCCAAGACCAAACTATTGACTCAGGCGCCAATACCCGCACAAACAAATTGCAACAGGTCAGAAATATGTAGCGTGGGCCTGACAGACGGCGTGCTGCATGCAACAGGGAAGGAGCGAAAGCGATTAAACTCCCACGGCAGCCTGTGTCACTGGCTGGGGGAGAGAAAGAGGTCATTCATACTGGCAGCAGTAGCACGTGTAGTCTGGAGGGGGACAGCCTTCTCATTATGGCTCAGTCCAGGGTCTCTTAGGGCATACGATTAGTAATAGGTTACTAGTCATTACTGTGTGTGTTGAGTGATTCACAAAAAAGCTCAACTATATCAGTAAAGAAAACCTGGTTGAACACATACAATTTATTTAATCAGTTAATAGTGTTTTTGAAAGTGATTTGCACTTTATTGTGCAGCGTTGTGGTGTAGTGTTGTCGGTTATGTCTGGCATAAAAGCCACGGCCTGTGAGATAACGTGTGTTGTACCTGTCTGTGATTGGTTCATCAAGAGATTCTCTATTCCAATCAGCAAGGCTCGTGCACATTATACTAGTCGTGTCTGGTTCCCCCGCTATGCTAGCAGCCTGGCATGTTGAATCTGAAGGGCAGCATGAAGGGTGAAGTGACATGTTTACAAAATTATGAGAGATGATCCCATCCACCTCTAGAAAACAGTCAGACCAGGATGAAACATCTCCGTTCCCGTGCCTGCATCTCAAAAAGATAACGAGTCTCCTACAGCCCAAACTGTAGCGCTTCAGTGCACATTCCACCACGCTGTGCATTAAGCTCCAAGCATTGTCTCTTTATGCTTCTAAAGCCATAAACAAAAAGGAAACGGATTCTGATTCAGGATATTGTGCCAAAAGGGCAGAAAAGGGCTGCTCAATTGGTTCAGATAATGCATTCGCAGTGCATGCGAGATTCATGGGTGAACTGTGCAACGGGGAATGAAGGAGACCTGGGGGCTGCACTTGAACGTTGCTTTAAACGTGACTGTTGTCCCTGTATTCTCTGGTCTCCTCCTGTGTGGTGATTCTAGAGCTGGTTGCAGAACGGATCAAGATGAAGATATGACTTAGATTCCCGTCTGCTTCCAAAGAATCGTTTCTTCACTTAGTAAATGATCATTATTTTCATTCCTGAAATGAACTCATAGTGTAATGGATATTAACTACTATGTCATGGAATTCAGTGATTTATTTTAAAGAAACCATTTAGCTGTGTGCTCTACTCATTAAGGGCAACCCTAGCTCATAAGGGGAGGACACACATTCCCTGCATAAACAAGTCTTAGTATGTTAGTGAATCTTTTACGGGAAGTACTCCAATAAAATATCCATCTTAAAGTCTCTTTAGTAATTCTAGGTGATAATAGAATCCCCAAGCTTCCCTCTCTGAGAATAGAATTTTTTTCTAATCTTTTTTCAATGTAACCATAAAAGCCACAAAGTGATATATAACCTTTAAGTGACTAAAAGAGACTCCTAGTACCATTACTTTTGTTAAATCTTCCTTGCAACAAAGATTGGTATGTAAATCTGTGGATGTAATTTGGGCACTTATTAGTAGCCTAGTATTATTTGTACATTCTTAGTAAGATCCAGTTTTTAAGCTTTATTTTTATTGTATGTTCCAGTTTCCATGTGTTATGTTCATTTGATTTGATTGAATGAATTGTAGAATTGTTACTTTATACAGTTTCCACATATGTTGTTTTACAATAAAATCATGCACCATACATAAGCCTGAACATGAGATGTGTGCTAATAGGAGATTAGGGAGCAGATCTTAATTAGACATGTCCGCATGGCAGGCCTGCCTCTTCAGACATGGTGTCAAGGTGGAGAAATGTCTGTGTGTTCTGGTTGAATCATACTCGGACCGAACCCTTTACCAGATGTATGGAAAGTCCAGGAGCACAATCTCCTGGACTGATACTGCATCATTTCATGAATATGTTTATGAGCAAATCTTGGTTGGATCAAATTCTCGGGCAACATTTTTACCAAAATTTTCCCCCTATGCCATTTGCTTCATTCTGTTAGGATGTCTGTAACATGTTTTATATACATGTTCAAGATAAGCCAGTGAATGTTTAGAATAGCACCGTTGTCTCCCATGGAGACAGAAAGGTCTACTCACCCATGGACACGCCCTCCTCCCCCCCGTGCCTCCGCCCATGATTGATGAGCCGCGCGTATAATGCGGTGTCTCGGCAGCAGTGATGAATTGCTGTACGTCAAGCCCCATCAGCGAAGTGGGCTAGAGGGGAACGCCGCACTGCACGCACAAACCCAGAGGCAGCACACAGGCCCCGGCTCGGAGGCAACGCTGTACGCGGCTGCCAACAGCAACAAGGTGCGCTAACACACCTCGCATCGGGGAGCCCCTGCTCTCTGCAGCCCCCGATCGGCCCTCAGCCCATACGTTGGGGTGAGGTGGGGTCCCGTGACCCCAGAGGGCTGGCGTGAGCCGGCAGTTGCTCGGGCTGGCGTCGACCAGGGTTGGGCCGAGGTTAGTGGTGTTATTGAGCCACCTGTGTGCTTCGGCCCTTTGATGTGGCATGGAGGGGTGGTGGCCAGATGTGTAGCTCCATCTGTGGTCTGAAGCGGACGGGGTCTTTCGTGTGATCAGGCTGGTGCGGTACAATGGTGTCCACGAGAGGAGAGAATACAGTCACAATCGCACTTTGGCTGTCGCAGACAGACTCTTTGATTGGTTTTAGATTTATATTAATCAATATTTTGAAGGTAATATATGTCAGAACTTTGGAAAAATGTGAATAATTGACGATATTAAATGAGCATGAATACATCCGTTTTGCTGTTCAAGTAATAGTAGGGGTGACATGAGTCTAGGATTACATCCTTGGAATGCATTGACGAGAGCTTGTAATTATACAGGCTTCGGATTGTCATAACAAATATTTGGTAACACTTTAAAAAGCTAACAGTTCTGTAAAAACAGTTCTGTAATCTAGAAGTGGTATCACAAACACCACAGTGAACTTATAGAGGTTCTTATAGATTAAATGTGCGAGGTCACTTTTGTTGTTCTTCCAGAAACATGCTTGAAAATTGTGTTAATATGATCTTAAATATGAGAGAGTTCAGTGTAACATCCGCTCCTCCATCTAAAGGTGATTGTTGTGTTATTGTCCTTTTAGGAAAGTCAGTTATAGCCTGTAATGAAATCATGTGGACATTATGTGACGGAGCTCAATTCAAATGGGCACCATGATCATCAAAGCTAAAACACATGCTTGACCGTTTTATTTAAAAATGGTTTCATATCAGTTCACAACATGATCTGAGTCATGTCTGTTGTCCTTCTATGGTCTACAAAGAAGGAGAAATGGCCTGTTTAGTCTGCGAAGGTGGTCCTGCTAAACTTCTGTCCACAGAGGGATTCTTACTGGCACTGGGGGTGGGTGGTCAGTCTGGCATCAGCCTCACACTGCACAAGACTCCAGTGGGTTCAGTATGGTGTGTGTGTGTGTGTGTGTGTGTGTGTGTGTGTGTGTGTGTGTGTGTGTGTGTGTGTGTGTGTGTGTGTGTGTGTGTGTGTGTGTCTGTCTGTCTGTGTGTGTGTGTGTGTGTGTGTGTGTGTGTGTGTGTGTGTGTGTGTGTGTTTGTGTGTGTGTGTGTGTGTGTGTGTGTGTGGGCGTTTCTTCTGAGCAGACCAACCAGTTTGCCACTCTGACAACCACAACTCATTCTGACAAAGCCAGACCACACTGGCACCTTAGGTGGAAAATCACCAGTGAGCAGCTCTCAACAAACAAGGAGCCGCCATGATCCAGGAAATACACAGACTGCAGTAAGAAACGCATTAGCCATTTTTAAGAGACGATAATGCCTGTTTAATTTTTAACGTTGTAGTTCACTGTTTCCCTGGCATTATATAACTAGCCAACTATTGCAGTTTCACACTTCAAAATCTCTGCTTTGCTACAAAGGCAGAATATACTCACTGAAAATGAGTCCCAGTAAAGGTAGACCACATTTTCACACATTAGCGAAAGTTTCATAAGCTCTATTGTTAAAGTCGGTGCTACTTACACACCTCAAGACCTTGAAGGATTTTCCTAACACCAGCAGGAGGCTGATGAGGTTCTGATCCCACTGTACTATTTACAGTGAGTGTGGACAGTGGAGATATGACATCATCATTAAATCAAATCAAATCAAATCAAATATATTTGTATAGCGCTTTTCACAACACATGTTGTCACAAAGCGCTTTACAGGATTTACAAGGTTAACAATACTATGGGTCCAGAACCCTAATGAGCAAGCCAAAGGCGACAGTGGCGAGGAAAAACTCCCTATGATGGTGGAGATTAGGAAGAAACCTTGGGAGGACCAAGACTCAAAAGAAAACCCATCCTCCATTGGGCGACCCGTTCATTACATGCCTAGTTGTGTTTTTCCAGCATTTCTATGCATTTAACGTGACACATATTTCATCATTCAACATTTTGTAGACTGCTGAACAACACCCTGTACTTCATAGCTTCTGACCGTGTCTTACGTAGCTTTATAATTGGAGCGTATAATGCGTTGCATATTAAGGCAAAGATTTTAGCTTCCCTGAATAATTAAAAAACTAAACTGCAGCCATGCATGGAAGAGGAGCGAGCATGAATCAGACGGAATGCACTGATTAATACGAGATGTACTAAAGAGAGAGGAGAGAGAGAGAGAGAGAGAGAGAGAGAGAGAGAGAGAGAGAGGTGATAAAAAGCCTTTTCTCTTCTGCCTAAAGGTCCAATTTGATTGACATAGGGAGGTAGCCTTGAAAAAGAAAAGCAGAGCAAGAGAGCGAGAGAGAGAGAGAGAGAGAGAGCGTAATACAGGCGGATTCATAAATGGGCTGTAGTCCACATGGGACAACCAGTTAACACTTAAGTGTCTCCATCTCTTTTGCACTCTCCGGCTGGCTGGTTCACTCTCTCTCAATGTTCCTGAGTGCGGCAGTCAGGAGAAATGAGAATGATTCTCCAGGCTACGGTGGCGGGTTGGTGGACACTTGCTGCGCGTCAACTTCACGATACTCAAGCGCACTTTACTGGGAATCCGGCAAACAACGAGGGTCGCTGTGGGACGTGAAGGAGCGAGTCCACGTCCTGCGTGAGGCTGATTTAATGCCAGCACTGCCGTTAGGCGCCCATATGAACTGTTCAAGGTGCCTGCACGTTTTAGCACGGTAGGTTCTCTTTCAGTCAGACTTTCAAGAGTTGTCTAGTTAATAATGGGTGTTAATAACATTAGGTATAGTTAAATAGGTAAATGCCTTATTAGATATATGAAAATGTTAGTTAAGGTGAAGCCATCGTCATGAAATGTAATATATAGGTTTCTCTAGGATTTAATTCAACGTGGCGATGTCCTTTGACAGACGAGTGTGTGTGTGTGTGTGTGTGTGTGTGTGTGTGTGTGTGTGTGTGTGTGTGTGTGTGTGTGTGTGTGTGTGTTTTCAATAAATTAATGGAGAACCGTTCCTGTGATTTAATTCTCCTGCCCGAGTTTTCCTACTTTTCCAGTGAAAACATGCCGACCACAGCAGCGTCAAGCTTCATCCCAACTGCTGCTCATAAGGAAACAGTCTCTGATTCTTTGATATGACAAAACAGCACATTTTAATTTTACGAGCGGACTGTAGCTCGACACAAAAATTCTTGATGTGTGCAACTAACTCAAGCTCACACATGCACAAGAGAACAGACCGGCTCCGAATGAGATGTGAAGTGTTCTTACACACCCAGGCTAGACGCAGGGCTGATCATTATAGTCGCTTTAATTCATTTAATAAAGCATTTAACTCGAAACTAACAAAGCAAACGAAACTGACTGTGGGCCGTTAGTACAATTATCAATATGTTAACGAGTTTACGTAGCGACATTTGAGAATTCCTGTCACATCTGTTTATTAACTCATACAGTGCAATGCATAAGTAACTGGACACAATTTTCGTGGATCACATTAGGTTCAAAATGAGATAATGGCAGGTTAACAACGTCAGCGTTAGAGAATATTAGCTCATAAGCTCAAGCTTACGTATTAGTCTATATGTTATCACCCTTTTTCTGAGTGAGATTCTACTTGTAATATGTCCTTTTGTTTCGACAAAGTGAAAAGGATAAATCACGCTGTCATGAGGCATCTTTAAAAAGCAAAGAGAAAAGACCCATTAGCTTAGGTTCTGTGGTGTTAAGTACAATGCAGATATATATTATTTAAAACTATAATATAAAACAATCTCTTATATATTCATTAAGTAAAATAAAATGTTGCATTCTTTGCGACACAATCTCCATGTGGTAAGAGACAGCAGGTTTGGGTCTTGAATTGGTTTGCTGGATCACCTGTGTCAACATTCCAACATCTTTAGTCTGAGATGTACTGGAGCAGTCTCTCTCTCTCTCTCTCTCTCTCTCTCTCTCTATCTCTCTCTCTCTCTCTATCTCTCTCTCTCTCTCTCTCTCTCTCTCTCTCTCTCTCTCTCCCTCTCTCTCTCTGGAAGTCAACAGGTCTATTAGATTACAGATAGCATAGGGAAACAAATACGAGAACTGTCAAAAAAGTACACAGATTTGTTTCCTTGAAACGGGCTACTGTAGACATGTGACCTTTCCTGGTTTTGTGAAGTCCAGCAGGGATGTTAGTGATGTCCAGTCTGCTCTGTCCAGGTGAACAGCAGTTTGTAACCTTTTAACGCCGTGCTGTAGAGGTGCGTGTAGGAGTAGCAGCTGACATTTTATGCGCAGATCGTTTGGCCTGCACAGGTTCCATATCTACAGCCAGTGAGTGGATGATCTCCTCCGTCACAGGGCCCATCTTTCTCGACCTTTTAATGCACAGCGGTCCGGTGGAGCTCAGAGTCTAGTGTAGCCGAGTGCATTCTGAAAATCTCTGCATTTCAGCTCTGCTTTTAGATATCTTCCCTCCTAACTAAATATGGGAAAGTTTAATACCCACCTTACGTTTATGTGCCCCCCTACACCACTGACATGTCCTCGGTTAATCAGGTGTGTTACGTCGGTGTTTAACTCTACATGGTGAGTAGATATCCAGGATCAGATGTGGACGGCCCAGTTCCAGGTGGTGTGCACGTGTAGGTTTGTACTGTAGCTGTGTAGTATTTTATACTGTAGCTGTGTAGTATTTTATACTGTAGCTCAGCACTGATGCTTTAGAGAAGTGTGTAGTGTGGCCAGAGCCTGAGTGGTTAATCGGGAGATTCAGGAGGATTCCCGATGGGAAAAATTAATTTAGGGCCGGATTTGGGCATGAAACTCCCGGACTGAACAAGGGGCCCACTCCGGCCCTGATGTGGCTCTGTGTTTTCTGAAGTGTAGCTGTGTAATTTAGCTGTGTAGTGTGGCTCTCTAGTCTAGCTGTGTTGCACAGACCCAAGGTACAACATTGTACAGCTTTCTGCAGTGTGTTCGTTGTAATGACTCTCTGTAGTGATGTCTTGTAGTGCTCTCTGTTCTGTGGCTCGGACGTGTTATCAGTGCTGTAGATTCATAATGTATCTAGTGTTCTCTTGCTGTACGTAACATCCCTGCCGTCTGTAATGTATCTAGTGTTCTCTTGCTGTACGTAACATCCCTGCCGTCTGTGATGAAAAGCTTCAAGCCAAAGTTCCTCTCTTACCCATTTAGTCAAGATCAACTATGTTGTGAGTTAGTGTAATTGAGTAACTGTAATCGAGTAACTGAACTGTAACAGTCACATCAAGGTTGGGTTTGACCTTTAGTTTACATTTTTTACAATTACAAGTGTTTTTGTGTCCTACATTCAAACCACCAGGTCATGTCATTTTGCATAGAATGATTAAAATATTAACTCAGATAATGGTAATTGTGATTGAGTTCTATACTGTTCAGCTATACAAAAATGTTTTGCTATTTTTATATATTACTATAGATTACTTTTATAGATTACCTACATCTAAACCATATCAGCAAGTCTGTGTACATGTACTTAACTGTTTGATATGAACATTTGCTCATATCATGAAAATATACTTTGTACTAAACTCCATCACTTATTAGTTAGACTCCTAATTCTTATTTAAAAAATGTGTTATAGCTGATTGCTTATAATTACTCTATGCAAGTACATGTATTGTGTTGTATAGTATTGTATTGTATAGTATAATATTGTATATAATATTGTATAGTCTGTTCTATTCTATTCTATTCTATTGTTTGGTTCAGATTCTCAGTTTATAAAGGAAAAGGTATGCTAACACAAGGTCAGGCGTATGTTTTGCCCTGCTGGGAAACGCTTTCACCACTCCGCTCTGTTTAAAGTAGACAGTTACATCCCCTTAACCATCTCCACAATAAACCTAGTGAATGCTGACCAGACGTCTACATTCCCTGCCTCTGCTGTGTAAACTGAGATCATGCCTTATTCTGGATTCAGTAGATATGAATTATACTGCTCATTTGGTAGAATGCATATGATCTGTACTGTACTGAAAAACCTCTGAGTTGGAGAAAATGAGTGCAGTCCCTGTACTCAGAGAGGATCCCACTGTTGAGGGGTGGTGAGACACAATCGAGCCATTATGAGACCGTGTGAGGGTGGTACAGGAATGTTCCAGTGGAGGTCAGAAACAATAATACAGAACATTTTTCTACCACTTGAAAAAAAAATATCACTCATCATGAGCTTTTGAAATTTGAATACTCCCCCCCCCCCCCAATTGCTTGGAAAGACCAAGTCTCAAGATCATTATTCTTTCCTTCCTATAGGAAAGACGTGTTAGTGAAATTGGAGAAATGTACTTTATGAGACACATGTTTATGTATGATAACATTCTGTGAAGGTTTGGTTTTACTTTGGGTAGCTACTACTACAAGACTTTGGATATGTATTTGTCCTGTAGTTAGTCACAGCTTGCTTTCCAAACAAGACCAGGATTGTTCCACTGATAAAATTTGAGAAATGAGTCTTAAGTAGAGATCTGTAACTGTGTGCCTTAACCAGATACATCTGTGTTTAAACTCCAACCAAGATCCACATCCGCTTTATGGCTATTCACTAAACACCAAACCTCATATCAAGACACACATAACTGCATTCCAGCTTCAGGTATGCCAGTTTGCAGAATGCTGCCTTCAAATACAGTTATTCTTAGTCCTAGGGTCCAATCTTTCAAGTGATCGGTTGCTGAACTAAAGGAGAAAAAAGATACGGTGGCCTCTTGGGTAAATGACATAAACGGATCTTAGGGTAGCTCTGAGCTGAGACAGACAAAATAATCATGGGTTTAGCTGAGAGCTCCTTAAACTGGACCAGCTGCCATATAAACGTGAATCCAACCTGTCCAACACAGTGATGGGATGTTCTGGATGGTAAAACTCCAGACCGTCACCTGGCGTTGGGGGAACTCACGTTCTCCTGTGCCTCTCTCCCCACAGGGCAAGAGCAGCCATCAGGGAGCATCCCGTCATCAGCTGCTCCGTTGGTCAGGGAGCAGAGGGGGAGAGGCTGGCTGTGGTGGGGAGGGTTCCTGGCACCGTGATTTGGTGGACAAACAGAAATAAAAATCACATTGCCAGGGATTTCCACCCCTGCATGGCTCTTAGAGGTGTTCAGGAGCCGCCCCACCAGCACAGCGGTACGGCACTTCCTGCCTGATGCCACAGCTGTAGACAGAAGCCCAAAAGAGGTGATGGCGGAGAAAGACGTCAGTGGGTTCACGATGCACCACGTGCATGCGCCAGAACCTCAAATGATTGGGATGCAAGAGTGACATTAGCTTTCCGGCACGAGTCGTCAGTCTTTGCGTGTTTTTTTGCGCAAAATTGCACGGAGGGCTGTGCTGTGAGTCTGGGCTTGCGCAACGTGTCAGGCACCCGGTTCATCTGAGTGCAGGCCCTCGGCATGTTTCTCATACTCAACAACACAAACAGTGAATCACGTCTTTGGAAATATCACGTATCCTCTGGAATGAATAGATAATGACTTACTGGAACGGCAGCGGAGGGAAGGGGCGTCTGGATCATCTCTTGAATTTGGAAAAAGGGAAAATCTTCAGGCACTTTTGCTCTTGCGTTTGCTCTTCGTGGGCTGTTAATAGTGTGCTGACTGTGCAAACCGCATGTCACGTGGAGCTGTGATTCATATGACAACGGTGTCGCCAAGTCGCCCGTGTCTGTCGCCAGTGTCGTCCGTCACACTTGCGTGCTGTGTTGACGAGAGCGCGTTCCCACATTACGCTCGATCGTCTCTCCAGACCAAACAGATCACCGTTACTTGCTCAAGGCGCAGAGCTTAGCTAATTGGTGAGCATTGATCCTTTAAATATACTGTTCACAGTGGCTAAGTTCAGCGTCTGCAGCGAGACAACTGACGGCGTGTTGAGAAGCTTTGCTGGTGTCCCGTTCGCTGGCGCTGGCAGGGTCTGCACCTGCGATAATGAAAGAGAACTCCCTGGGTCCTGCCAGCTCGGCTCGGAGGCGTCTGGAGGGGCGCCGGGGTGAACTAGGTTACCCATAAAGAAGGACCGTAAATGTCAAACCAGTTGTGGCACGCTAGTTTCTTTTTGGCTCTTGCTAAAGAGCAGTTTTGGCATATAACAATAGCATTGGCTTACAGGGCATCTCCGACTGCCCGCGGACCCAAAGTGGGCACCAGGTCAAACCTCCATTAGTAAAGGTGAGAGAAGCCAAAATGGGAAACTCATGTTTCGCTCTTTTAAATGCACCGTTAGGCATCGAGCATTGATGTATGTCTGTTTAGCTGTATTAATACTGGTGCTCATGGCTGTGGGTCTCAGCTCTAGACATCATGCCACGGAATTAACGGCTCTCCTCCCACTTCTAATCACGCTCTTTCCACCCAGTTCCACGATGGGTCAGATCACGTCATCACGGCTACGCTCACAGGGACTGGGCTCCTTCAGGGTAGCCAGTGACAGACTGCGTTCGAGAAGAACAGTAAACAAATGATAATAAATAAAAACGTCCAAGGGTTGAGGCCTCCAGTGCCTGCTGAGCTGGTATCAGTGTATCCACAGAGAGCTGGCTCAGCTCAGCAGGAACAGGAGTCCTGGGCAGCCTGTAGCACCTCCCGCATCCACCGCCACATCACCATCCAGAAATGGAGCGCATGATGAGGCCTTCGATGAAATTGCTCAGCCGTCTGGGAGAGAGGTCAGGGTGCACGGAGGTCGCAGCACTCTGATGAACACACTGTGTAGGTTTCACAACGAGAGAGAGGACGCAGAAGTGGATAAGACTGGGAGCAGAACTTTAGATTGCTTGTTTTGGTTTGTTTCTTTTACACTGTGTGTGTGTGTGTGTGTGTGTGTGTGGGGGGGGGGGGGGGTATTAAGCCTGTTGGTAGATTTTCACTTGTTTCTACCTGCTAGTTCAATTTCTGATACCTAATTATTTCCTAAGGAGGAAGGTCTGCTGTGTCACTGTGTGGTCTTATGCATTGAACTCAGTCAGGATGAATTATGGCAAGCTCCTTATTTTAGGCCATTTTGTCACCTCCATTTAACCAGGGTGAGTAATGGCCGTCATAGATCTCCCCAATTTCGCTAGTCTAACTTTAGCTTTCATTCTTCATTTCTGGAGGACACCCTTCCTTTAGGCTGTACAGAAAGTTTACTAGGTGTGGAAGAAGGCCCAGAAGGTCTCACCTCTCCCAAATCAGATTTCACTGTGAAATCTCCATCATTTAGGTTTCCATCTGATAATGGTGTCCTCATTAATCCTCCTTAAACCTCACATGACAAGCTCTGATGGTGTAGAGTATCATGTAAAATGATGCAGTATTGTTTAACACCTCAGAATGCTCCCACATCTTTCTAATTTTGCTCCCCAGAACACATGTGATCTGTTGTTAAATTCATGTGACACCTGAATACTTTGCAATGAGAAAATTAATATATTTTACCATCTTAAGTCTCTTTAAGTGCCATGACATAGATAGCCACACAGAATCTTCAGTGCACTACAGAATAACTATAGGTATTAAATGTTTGTGAATGGAGGTGAATTAATAGCCTTGGTCAGACAGACTCTATCAGAAGCAATGACCGTTTCTTATCTCAGTAAACTGCTATGCAAAGACGAATGCACGTATTTGTTTCTTTAAGGTAAGATCGTTCTCTTTTCTCTTTTCACTCACCACTCCTTATTCCCTCTCTCTTGCTCTCTCTACCCATCACCATCTTTACAGCTCGCTGTGCTCAACAGCCTTGCAATAATGATCTTTTTCACTCAACACTAAATGAATTTACATAATAAAGTGAACCATAATAACACGAGCTAAACTTCCTGTACGCCGTGGTGCCGCGTCGTCTGTGGAGAGGCCCAAGGACACGTTGGTGCTGTGACCTCTTGGCCATCGCAGCTCTTCAACCAGCAGGACAAGTCGAGACTTCGGCCTTTTGTGCCATTCCAGATATGATGTCATTTTCAAGGGAGCGAGTGGGGTGGTAAGCCAGGAACTTCGGCCCCAGGGCACAAACGTTCAGGCCAACGCACATCGTGCAACGCAACTGACAAAGTGTCTACGGTGTACAAAGAAACGGTTACATACTGTCAAACTGAATTACTAGGGTTTGGTCTTGGTCAAGTTTCAAATCGAGAGATTTGAGGGTGTGAAATGATTACTTGAAAGATCTTAAATTTAAAAGGATGACTTTTGTCAATGAATGGAATATCACTTAATCTCCTTAAGTGTAACCTAATTCTGACACCACCCTGTAATTCACACAGGAACGCACCCAGCAGGTACAGGCTGAACTGAAGCTGCTTGAGATGGAATGCATTTTGGAGGACATCTTAAAAAGGTCCATAACATACTTACCTGTAGAACACCTGGAGGCAATGTGCAATAATTACATAGGGGGCCACTTCTGCACGCAACAGCCATCAGCCCTTCACCTTAGCTCTCCAAGGCAGCTGAAGAATGGCCAAGTCGTAGACACTGCAGCTGTGTTACTGAGGACGTTGGCACGAGTCAAATGTGAGGAACGTCTAGACATGATAGTGAGTGATTGTGCTGGTGCAGACATCACAATACCTGTGCACAATTATCACCACCCTTGAATTTGTGCATGAAAGTTTGTGAACATTTCACATGCGTGCAAATGCTCAGCTGTGTAATGTGGTTATGAAGAGGAAGTTGAGAGTTTTCTTAGCTATGAGTAAAGACAAAAACTGTCAAGCACACTGCAAACCTCCAGGGTGCCTCAATAGCTATTACTGACAAATCTCAGGGTGGTTGGGGAACTCCTTAGGAATCTTCCAATAATGATAGCAGGTGTCTGAGCCACTTGATTTAGCACACTGAAACTTCCTTCAGCAAAAGGAATAATTTGTCTTGTACTACTAATGTAAGAGAAATGGGCAGGGGTGATCATCCATCATTCTTAATAAGGTGTGCCAACCATCAATCTGCTGGAGAAGATGCCCTCTTTTACGCCACGTTATAGTTCATTTCTGCTGATTTACTGCACCTTGCAAAATGATTCAACCCCCTTAAAAGTCATCAGAATCATTTTAAAAGACTGACCCTCCAAATGAATTCATCATAAAATGTTTTTATGCAAGAACATATTCTGTGCCAAACATAAAATGATGTTTGCATAAGAATTGCATACCTGCACCATATGCTCCAAGTTCATGGAGTTGAAAGATATTTCCCTAAATTAGGACGCAGGTAACAATTGGGCATTACCTGTGATTCATTAAAATGTTCACATTTTCAGAATAAAAGTCCCCCTAAGTAATATTGTTAATTATAGGCCACTTAGAACTAAACATTCACATTATAGTCAAGGCTACAAAAAAAAACAAATAAGATAAAACAAATAAGTGTTTGTTTATCCTAGTGAGAAATGTTGAGATTGTTGTGAGAAGATAGCACCGTGCTATCCAGACACCGTCTAGACATGCTGAAAACAGCACCAGAGTAAGGAGGAGACCTGAGAGAAACCACAATGGCGACAGCAATCACTTTGAAGGAACTACAGAGTGCAGAGACTGGAGTGAAGGTGCACCAGTCAATGATATTACCAGTTTTGCACATGACTGCCTTATATGGGAGGGAAAATATCAAAGCAAGTTTGGAGTTTGCCAAAAAAAGCACGAAAGCAACCCAAATGATGTGCGGTGCAAACCCGACACTGCCTGTTGCTCAAACACCACCGTCACAGCTGTCAAGCATGGAGGTGACAGCGGCATCGTGCTGTGGGTCTGCTTTAATCAGCACCGACACGGCCGGGGCAAAATTAGAGACAACGTGTGCATCAGTCAGGTAAAAAAATAAATAAACAAAACATGGAAGAAAAGCCCAGTAACACAGGAGTGGTTGAATAACAAAAAAGTAAATGATCCAGAATCCAGAGTCGTGTGAGAGAAAAGTGTTTTGTCCTTTCTTCTGGAGATCAGGGGTTTTATCTCTGGTGAGAGAACAGAGATGGAGGGGGGGGGGCGTATTCTGTCCCCTCTCAACAACAGCGACACTGGCCAATCACGAGTGTTTGTAGGTTCACGCGTCTGAGTATGTTGCTCCGCCCCCTGTGGTTGCATGAGCTGTGGCTTGAAAACATTCCGTGATTGGTTGCATGTGCCTCGGAGGAAGCACGTGACTGCCCTCGCCCTCCCTGATTGGCAGCTGTCGTGTGATAGGGGACAATTACCTGTCAGGTGGAAATTGGCTACAACTAAAACTAGGGAGAAAAATTGCAGGAGAAAACCAAAATACGTTGAGATCTTGGTCCAACTCAGAATGAAAGTCCACAAGTTTCATCAAACCAACAATCTAGAGCAAATCTGCCAAGGAGAATGTGTGAACATCACTTCCAAAGAGTGTGAAAGCTCTTAGAAACAAGCCCCAACAGACTTTAAACTATAAATGTGTAAACTGTGAATACTTGTGTAAGGTTATATTCTTATGCAAGCAGCATTTTTTTTTTGGATTTGGAAAATTTTCTTCATGAGCATATTGATTTCGCAAAACGAATAAATAAAACATTGTCTGCATTTGTGTCTTGATAATTCTGATGACTTTTAAGGGGGTTGAAAGCATCTGGAATGCTCAGCATATATGCCCCACCTTGCCAAGGTTTGTTTCAAATGATCCTTTAGCCTCATATCAAGTAACCTGACACTCACCATTTTACAAACCTGTAGTCTTGCAGTCGTTGTGTGAACTTCAAGGGCTTGCCTGTGTCCAAAGACCTCACTAGAAAGCAGTGAGGAGTACCTTCATCTGAGAGCAACACAAGGCTTTGTGTGAATATAATTATGACCCCATGTGCCAACATAATCACTGAATTCACATTCAGCTAAATATTATGTGCTAGCTTAGATTTTATAGACCAGTACATGAAGGCCACCTGGGTATCTGTGTTCACACACAAAACCATTCTGTGAAGGATTGTTGTCATTCTTGTGGACTCCTGAAAGTAGAAAGTTCTGAACTTATGTTTACGTTCAAAACAAACCAATATATAGTTTATTTAAGACTCTGGTATATGTAATCTATGTCAACAATCTACATGGAATTAATACATTGAGCAACTAAAAGGAAGCGATCACGCCAAGTCTCAGGGAAAAAGGATGGTTTAATAGAAAGTGTGCAAACCTAAAACCCGTGCAATATCTCCAAATTAAGGATATAATGACCAGCGGTCAACTGGTACAAAGACAAGACATATATAGGCAAACAAACGACCCTCAGGTGAGACGGATCACGGGCTCCGCCCACCTGAGGGACGCACATGACGTCACCAGACAACAACAACAACAGCCGCTGTGGACGGAGGCGGCCGGTAGGGGGCCGCCTCACCGTGACATGTAGTAATTTTCATGTAATATTAAATATAATTTATTAACTTGTGATCAATGTAGACATATAATTAGATCTCTACTTCTTATTGGTAATAATAAGCCTATGGACTAACTCATTAGACTCATTAGGCTCATGAATGTGGCTTCATGTTTCAAGCTCTGTGACTTGTATAAGGAACGTCAAAACAATGGTGCTCTTGTTTTAAAAGTCTGAGATCATGTGTGACAACTGAAAAATTATATAATAAAGAATAAATAAAATATGTGTTTGTAATTATGAATCTTAATGTCATTAATGTCTCTTTTGAGGTCAGCTGGGAAAGCTGACAGAGTTTCACTCTGAGGTTGAATCTTTTTAATCATGACCAAAAGCAAAGAACTCTAGATGCAAGATTCAAAGATTTTTTAAAGACATTTTATTTATAGTATTTTAAGGTACATACAAGTTTACATGTGTGATCTAACCATTTGAATTAAAACCTAACAAATTTACAGTGTCATATAAAAACATTTCTTTACTCATTCAATACAGTGGCTCATAGAAATGTTATAGGTCAGTGCTCAGTTTCAGTGATGTATAAGAAAAACTCATGTTTCAGTTACCACAGATATACACACAATAATCTTACATTAATCTCTATAAATGTATACATGTGCATTTCTACAAATCACAGTGGACATAAAGGAAGTGCAAAACAAAGTGCAAAACAAAAACCTGAAATACACCAAGTGTGTGTGTGTGTGTGTGTGTGTGTGCGTGTGTGTGTGCGTGTGTGTGTGTGAGTGTGTGTGCGTGTGTGAGAAGCCAATCGGGTGCGTGTACATTTCTGTTCTGGAGGCAGTTGGAGCGGAACATCTCAGAAGGTGCGTGGAGTTGTGGGGGTTGTGGTGGGAGAGCCGTGTGGTCTAACCACTTGAAGCAGACAGGCAGGACGTGGTGGAGCTGAGTCTGCTCTTCCTGCTGCTCCGCGCCGGCGGCTGGGGGCTCGTGCTCAGGTTCCTCACCTTGCTGAAGCTGTTGTGCAGGCTACTGTGGCGACTCCCCGACGTGCTCGACGTCTCCTTGGACATGAACCTCTTGGCGTTGCAGACGCCCAGCCTCAAGCAGCAGCAGCACAGCAGTCGGCCGATGGCCTTACGAAGCTCTAGGCTGCCGAAGGAGTAGATGCAGGGGTTTATGGCCGAGTTGAACACGGCCAGGGCGATGAACCACTGGCCTCTTAGCAGGCCGCCGCAGTGCCGGGAGTGACAGAAGTAGTCCACCAGGAGCAGGACGAAGAGCGGGCCCCAGCACACCATGAAGGCTCCCACGATGGAGATGACCGCCTTGAGGAGCCGGAGCGAACGCTGGAGACTCTTCACCGAGCACTTCTTGGCGCTGCTCCGGACGTGCCAGTAGATGGCGAAATAGACCGCGCCGATGGTCAGGAGGATGACGAAGAAGATGACGAGTGCGAAGAGGATGTAGCTCTTGGAGTAGAGGGGCAGGAAGGTGGAGCAGCTGCTCAGGTGACACACGCAGTTCCAGCCGAACAGAGGCAGGAGGCCGATGGCGAACGCCGTCACCCAGCAGAGCGCCACCATGACGTAGACGCGGTAGGACTTCCTGGCTGACTTCTGGTGCGCGGGCTTCATCATGGTCGTGCAGCGCTCGATGGCGATCAGCAGCAGGCTGAAGATGGAGGCCGCCAGGGCCACGAAGAGGAGACCCTCACGCAGCAGCCAGAGCACGGGGGTCAGGCGGAACGTCCGGCTGCCCGACATGCAGATGTTGACCACGTAGGCGGTGCCGGTGAGCAGGTCGCTGAGCGTGATGTTGGCGATGCAGATGTAGACCCAGCGGTGGCGCTGACGCATGCCGAACAGCACGGCCAGCAGCACCAGCAGGTTCTCCAGGATGATGAAGATGCTGAGGACGAGGAAGAGGGCCGCCCCCATGCTCAGGACCCCCTCGTCGGCGTTGCGGTTCTGAAGTCGGCCAGTGTGGTTATAGTGCACCATGATCACATTTTGGTTACCCCCGCCGTAGATATCAGGACAAGAGGTGGAGGAGCTGAGGGTGTGGAAGAACCCCATGGGTGCTGATGGGAAGATGAGTCCAACGTTCACCAAGAAGACACTGAGTCAGTTGGGCAGTCAAACTCTCTCTCCAGTCCGCAGAAGGGAAGAAACGGTGTCCTAAAGTTTCTCACCCTCCTACTCTGCTCTACTGTGACAAAGATATTTGTTAATGCTACATACATGTAATCTGGTATGCCCTTTATTGTAATGAAAGTAAAAAAAAAAAACAGAATTATTAGCAAACTGTAATAATTGTAAAAGTAAAAGTATTATTCCTCAGAGAGCACGTGGTGCTACAAGATTTTGTGGTGGTTGGAGTGCATTTAAATATCTCTAGTTTCACTACTACCCTTGTGGTTATAGGTGGAGTTTCCTTTACACACCAGTATGTTTAAAAGGCTTACATGTGATTTGAACATGCAACAAACAACCTTTAAATGGTTGTTTAAATCAGGAACAACCTTAACCTTAGCAAGATTATATATATATATATATTCATATAAAGATAAATATGCATGTAATTTAAATTTTGCATTAAAAACAAGCGTTTTCTCTATTTTAATCATTTGTTTTGTCTGCAATTTTAAAAGGATAAATATAATTAAATATTACAGAACATGTTAGTAATCATGTATGCATTAAAATGTTGTTTCTGGTGTATTTTTACCTCTTTCTTGTGATGTTAGAGAGTGTGTATCCATCCATCCTCTGGCTCAAGACAGCCAGTGGTGATGAACTACCATCAGCTATATGCAGCTCTTACAAGGAAGGAAACTCAGTCACACCCAGTGGAGAAAGGGCTTGCAAACTTAAAGTGTCTTTAGATGGTTTCCACACCTTTCTTTAAGAGAATAAAGCGTTTTGACATGTTCCAGGAACACATGTGTGCGTCATGCCCTGCATTGAATCACAAAATAAAATACCTCGTAAAATTTGACGAAATAGACAAAATAAAGTTAAATAACAGAAATAGTTTGATGCGCATTTTAGTAGAAAACCTGCAGAAGACAAAAGACAATAGAGATATGCTCATTTCAATTATTTTGTTTACAAGCATTTCATTTAGTAACATGAAAAATTTGCGTTAGTAATTTAGGTCAGTCTACTTTCTGGGTTTTGAATGTGTTTTGTTTGTTGTAAAGTTCACGTGTTGTTGCGATACTACGCAAAGATATCGCAATAGGTTTTGAATACTTCTAGCATTATGCCATCAGTCTTACAACACCTTAATCTTGGCAAAAAAAATTGATTGCCCAACTTTTCGCAGAACCCACTCAGCAAACAGGAACTCTTATCACAGTTAAGTTTTGATCCATCTGTGTGAAATCAGAATAATAATATGTAAATGTTCATTTAAAACATTGAGACTGGTGCTGAACCTTGTCTTATGCATAGATCTTCACCATTTTGTGCATTTTGACTGTGCACCATTATACAATTGTTTTCACTGTTCTGTTTTGGTAACACAAATCGTAATATTAAGATTTTTCCAATGGTGATTTCTCCAATTAGCAATGTATCATTAAAAATAAATATTCATTACATTTTCGGTAGATTTCTTTTGATTGTCATGAATAGAAAGACAAATCAACAATAACGGCTAATAAGTTGTTTTTTCCTTTTTTTTGATAACTCAAAACCACTTTCAGGTGTCAGTAAGAAGGTGACGTCTGAAGATACCACATCCTGAGATACACCCTTAACAGCTGCCAACGCCCTGACACCTTCTGCTCATCTGTGAATCAAAACAGTGCTAGAAAAAAAAATCAACTTAATCAACCCCCTGCAAAAAAAAAAAACTATTAGGAATAATGAGGACACTTATGTGAGAGCTTTTTTCTATAACCATTTCTCTTTAATTATTTATCATGCTGTGGAACTGTTAAGTTTTACATTTTACTTGTCATTTTTTCTGGTTTCCTGGTAAAACTCTAAACTCTAAAGCTTTTTGGAATGGTGACAATAAAAACAACATATTTATATTTGTTTTTTTATATTTATGTGAATTTAAAACACCTCTCACGTGCATTGATTTGCTAGAACATTGCTTACTGTTGAAAGTGGCACACTCATAACACAATGAAATAGTGTTGCCAGTAGTTCTAACCATGCCAATGCAATAAGGTCTAATTCTTGCATGTCTTGACACACATGAGAATCGCCTGCTGAAGTTTCTGTCCACCTTTAACCAAATCATTGGGTTCTTCTCTTCGGTTTTCTGCAGACTGTATGTGGCGTTCCAGTAGTTTTCAAATAGCATCATATCCTGCACAATAGACTTGAAGTAAAATGGGGTCTTGGTTAAAGTTAGAACTCAGTCAGGACAAGGGCACAACAGTGCAATGACAAGGGCTAACCTTACAGGGATTTCCCTTCATGCAAATTCAGGATCTATATATCTACCCTCAATACTCAATAAGATCTTTTAACCACTTCCTTAATACACCCATGCACTTAGCAGTAGAGTACTGTAGTGTTATAATTTCCTACAGTCTGACCATGCCCGTGGTCATTTCACCAGGATAGACCAAAAAGCTGCTACTAGCTCAAATGAAAGCATTTTATTATTTTACTAGCACATACAGGTAACTGCCAATTGACCATCTGCAGTGCAGTAAATGAAAGATGGAAATAATATGAAAGCAGATGTTTCAAAACAGGTGTGCTGTCATAACTTTATCAGCAGTAACTTTACTGACTAGTGCGTAGAGCTTGAAAACACTGGTAGGCCACATCTGTAGTGAACAAGTGAAAGATTCCTTGGATGGAGCACAATGTGAAGTGCAGGTGTGGGTCTCACAGTCTTCAGAGACTCCTTCACCCAGGAACCAGGGGTTTGGCTTTACCTCTTATCCACACTGTCCCATGACTGCCATGGGTATGCGAATGTCTCTTTTAAAGATTCAGCTTGGATGTGTCAGCCGCACCCGTTGTTTACAGGTCCATAAACTCAAGCACATACTCGTGCGACCAGAGACCTACATTGGCAGCAGAATGAGTCAAACTGCAGCGAGGCGCTCGGTGATTGTGAACATGGCCATTTGTACAATATCACTTCTGCTTTTCGCGATTTACACTGCTGCGCTGACGGTGTCGTGAAAGGCGTCTAGGAGCAACGGCCAGCTCAGACCTGATCCGCGAGATCACACAAACATGCAGAGAGGGACTGCCAAATGTAGAAACATAGCTGATAAAAATAACGATCACTCACCACAGAGTTCCTGTCTAGCTATGGAGGCAACATCACCATGAGAACTCAGCGTAAGGAACTTCGTGAAATGGGGTTCCCATGGCTACTAAGTTCACTATAGTCAACCAGCAGGACAAATTGGTGGAGGAGGGCTGTTTATTAGAGTTTGAACTAGAGGGCTGAGCTCCAGTAAAACTAATGGTAATGCAGCATACGTTTCAGACATTTATAGGATTACAGTTTTGCATCAACAGTTTGAAGGCCCATGCATGACTCTGGTGTTGTAAGCACTGCTCTACCTGCTCTGTAGAGTAGTGCATACCCTTAATCTAAGCCATATACCGCTGCTCTCTCTTAAATCAGGCATCACATTTATTCTGTAGTATTTGTCAAGTACAGGAATTTGCTTTAGTGCAATTGAAGTTCCTTAACAGCAACTTATTAAGCTGACAGACCACTAACATCAGAAACATGTATGGAATAAGCACAAAAGACACAGGACAAGAACACAACAAGAGTTAACAGTATGTATCCATCCAGTAACATAAATTTGACATTGTTGGGTAGTATAGTGGTTCAGTAGATGGCATGGGGAAAAGACGTCAGAATCATTCCAGATGAAAGCAATATGAAATATTTGTGGGTGAATTCTTAATGCAAGCTAGGGTAAGCTACGTAGACAGTGTTATCACCCACCACATGATCAAACCAGACTGTCAAACACCAAGTGATGGAAGGTGTTGTGGAGTCATGCGATCAAGAATGGTGTCCTAAAATGGGTGTCATGAGATGTTATTTTCTTTAAATGGGTTGCGATTTTGTAAGATCACATGTCTGTATTACTTCCTTTGTTTTTCACTGGGCTTATGAAAAATCTATCAGAATAATATATTGAGAAATATTCGTGAAAACGTGTGGAGGTGTGTCTCCAGTTTTGTAGAATACTAATCCATCAATCGTGTTCGTTCACGAAACGTCATCTTAAGTCTATAACTGAGCTTATGGCGTCTTGGTGTACATACAACACAACGATTTTTGGTCAGATCAGCGAGATTTTCAGCGAGAATAAGCGGACACCGACATCTGTGTGTACATTTGTGTAATTACAAGTTTGATTCGAAACTGAAAGGCTGTGCTGCTCAAACATTGCCACTAGACGGCGCTGTCTGCTTTCCCTATTAATAGACTACCAACGCCGAAAGGCGTAATGATTTTACACAATGTGTAATTACGTAATTGCAACGTTTAGTTTTGGTTGGCGTAAACATACAATCAACAACGAATACAACTATAAAGATCTATATAAAGACCTATTTCACGTAGCACTTTATCTCTCTTCGTCATTTCATTGACGCCTGTGAAAGCCACGTTGAACATTTTACGGTAACACTGAACAGATTCACAGTCCTCAAGTCCGCAAGTTTTAAAATCGCATGGAGAAACTCAACTACTATTTTAAAAATTAATAAGGTAAGCACCGTGTCGGTATTCTCGTCAATTATTCATGAAACTCTCCATAATGTTTTGAATTATCAACACTTTTGCCCAGTAATTTATTCGGCCTACTCCCGGCTGACATTCTGGACTTGATCAATGAGCCATTTCATCAGGACGTTTATGGTGGTGTTAACACTGTTATCAGGACTCTTCTGAAGATCTCATTATTCTCAACTAGACCAAGTTCAAATATTCCCCTTCTAGACAAAGTCACTGAAGACTTCGTTTCTATTCCGTTTGGTATACAACTGTCTCAAATCTAGTAGCTAAAAGTACATGATTGGCTCCAATATATTGTGTGAAGATGAAACTCATGACTAGATTCACTTTTAACCTACATTAATGTAGACCAATATACACAACAGCTCGGGTAATGAAAAGATCATTTAAATGGGTCAGGAACGAGACTTGCGCTGTTCTGACATTTTGTATTTTGTGTCAAATAGCTTAAATAATTCTGGCCTTCAGGTCGATCACAGTACAGAAACAAGATTTCTTAAGAGTCTAACTGATCTTAACGTGAATCAAAATGCAACGTGTGCATGATTTTGTCTCAGATCTGGACTACTGTAAGGCTCTTTCTAGCCTCTCTGACTCCGTCTCTAGCAGAGATGAGAATTTCGACACACATGAGAATGGAAGAGCATATTTCACCTACTGTCAGACTGTTGCACCAGCTATCAAAACTGAAATTAATATACTCTTATACGCCTTCAAATGTCTCGCCCCCATCACCATTTGAATTGATTATTATATGAGGTCCTGCAAGAACCGTCAGATCTACTGACAGTCACATAATAGTAATATTCACCATGACTGGGTGACACAGTCTTTTCTCACTGTGGCCCTAAGCTGTGAAAGTATCTAATGAGCCGAGAGCTCCCGACAATCTGGGCACATTAGAGAGGATCAAAACCTATACGTTCATTTAGCCTTTAATCGACCTCAGGACTTCTGTATTTTATTTCCCAGTTTATCTTATTTATTGCATTACATTTTTCTTACATTTTTTGTTGCTGTTTGCTTTATATATATTTTGTTTATTGTAAACTGTATCTTTTTGTAAACATTGTTTTAACAAGTGCTATATAAATAAAACTTATTACAGCTATTGCTGTTAATCGACCAGTCTGTTTAAAACACGTAAACGCTTTTGACATACAATAGTTAACTATAATTTTCTGCGACAACTAAACGATGATCCGTGATATTCTGAGGGGCAGGTAGAAGTGATCTGCCCCTCTCCGGCCGTGTGGGGTCGCCCCAGGCGCGTATGAAACTACCCCCCCCCCCCCCCCCCCCCCCCCGTGTTTCCTCTGATCTGAGACACAGAGGAAGTGTGCTAGCCAGGAGAAGCGAGCTCAAATAAGTGATGAATGGCTACATATTAGTTCAGAGGGTCATCCAGAAACGCTTAGCGGTGTGTAGATTGTATGGTTAGACCCGAAGACCCGGTACGTGACCCGCTGTTGGTCCCGTGGACGTGAGAAGGTTTGGGGAGAAGATCAAACTGGAGCAGCGCTAGTGTAGCTCAGCTAGCTGGTTCAACTTCAACAGCGGCTGGAGACTCCCACAGACAGCACTTCTTGGTCTTTCCAGGGATATATATATATCTATATATATTGTCGCTGAGACGCTTTTAGATGAATAAGGGGACTATCAATAAAGGGGTAAGTTCACGAGGTCTTTATTCCTCATAATCCCACTTGTTGGACCAGTTTCTGGGTCTGCTGAGGTCAGTTGGCTGTGAAACGCGCTTTTGTCTTCTGTGTTGTGGTAGCGCAGCTCTGAGCTGCTGGAGACGGGAACATGGCATCGATATAATAGAAATGTACGGTTCACAGCGAAATAATGTTCATTATAAAAGTACATGGCTGTATATCGGTAGCCGGTTCACCTAAAGTAAACTCAAATAAACTGAAGTAAGCTGGTGCCACAGCGGGTTGCACGTTGGACGAGTTGTAGTGCAGGTTATAATCCTACAGATATTAGTGTTGGGTATGTTAACACAATGTTGAGTTGTAGAGCTGTTATGTTGTAAGGTTATAATCCTGCAGATATTAGTGTTGGGTATGTTAACACAATGTTGAGTTGTAGAGCTGTTATGTTGTAAGGTTATAATCCTGCAGATATTAGTGTTGGGTATGTTAACACAATGTTGAGTTGTAGAGCTGTTATGATGTAAGTTTATCCTGCAGATATTAGTGTTGGGTATGTTAACACAATGTTGAGTTGTATATCTGTTATGCTGTAAGTGTATCCTGCAGGTTTTAGTGTTGGGTATGTTAACACAATGTTGAGTTGTAGAGCTGTTATGTTGTAAGGTTATAATCCTGCAGATATTAGTGTTGGGTATGTTAACACAATGTTGAGTTGTAGAGCTGTTATGTTGTAAGGTTATAATCCTGCAGATATTAGTGTTGGGTATGTTAACACAATGTTGAGTTGTAGAGCTGTTATGTTGTAAGGTTATAATCCTGCAGATATTAGTGTTGGGTATGTTAACACAATGTTGAGTTGTAGAGCTGTTATGATGTAAGTTTATCCTGCAGATATTAGTGTTGGGTATGTTAACACAATGTTGAGTTGTATATCTGTTATGCTGTAAGTGTATCCTGCAGGTTTTAGTGTTGGGTATGTTAACACAATGTTGAGTTGTAGAGCTGTTATGCTGTAAGTGTATCCTGCAGGTTTTAGTGTTGGGTATGTTAACACAATGTTGAGTTGTAGAGCTGTTATGATGTAAGTTTATAATCCTGCAGATATTAGTGTTGGGTATGTTAACACAATGTTGAGTTGTATATCTGTTATGCTGTAAGTGTATCCTGCAGGTTTTAGTGTTGGGTATGTTAACACAATGTTGAGTTGTAGAGCTGTTATGTTGTAAGGTTATAATCCTGCAGATATTAGTGTTGGGTATGTTAACACAATGTTGAGTTGTAGAGCTGTTATGATGTAAGTTTATCCTGCAGATATTAGTGTTGGGTATGTTAACACAATGTTGAGTTGTATATCTGTTATGCTGTAAGTGTATCCTGCAGGTTTTAGTGTTGGGTATGTTAACACAATGTTGAGTTGTAGAGCTGTTATGCTGTTAATCCTGCAGATATTAGTGTTGGGTATGTTAACACAATGTTGAGTTGTAGAGCTGTTATGCTGTTAATCCTGCAGGTTTTAGTGTTGGGTATGTTAACACAATGTTGAATTGTAGAGCTGTTATGCTGTTAATCCTGCAGGTTTTAGTGTTGGGTATGTTAACGCAATGTTGAGTTGTAGAGCTGTTATGCTGTTAATCCTGCAGGTTTTAGTGTTGGGTATGTTAACGCAATGTTGAGTTGTAGAGCTGTTATGCTGTTAATCCTGCAGGTTTTAGTGTTGGGTATGTTAACTAGCGTGTTAATCTGAAAACATTGGGGAAAGTCGTCGGTTTAAGGACGTCATTATACAGATTCACTCCTGTATTGTGTTCCTCTCTATCCATACAGCTAACGTAACGCCAGATTAACGTAACGCCAGATTTACGTAACGCCAGATTAGCCCCCGAAGTTTCTTCACCTTGCCAACTTGGATGAAAGACTGAAGTTGGCACCAAATTACGATCTTGTCTCACATCGCTTCGTCCAAGTTTGGTTGAAGCGTCCTTAGATGGCTGTCCTAAGTAGATAACGTGAGGCTGCTGTTTGCTATCCTCGCAGCCACTCCCAGAGCCCGGCGAATCGTGCGGTTCCGCCGCGGGTCCGGACGCCTCCGGTCGCCCTGCTGCATGAGTAACGTCTGAGTGCAGCTGTGGAAAAGTCGAGTCACCGAGGAGAAAATCGGGAGAAGAAGGAAACGAGAGAAGAAATGTTGGCGTGTCGGACGTGGCCGAGTTTTTTTTTTTGTTTTTCTGCACCTAGCAGTGTTTAATGGGTCAACACGCCCGTCCGAGTCGTGTACCGTATGACCGGTACATGACACACACGTCCCCGCCGTCCGGTACCAAGAACACGGGCAGAGCCATGGCGTGAGCCGGCCAGGACGGTGCACTTCCATAAGGCCGCAGCAGGAAATTAACTTAGACCGGTGAACAGACAGCTGCCACCGTGGTGGTAAATTCTTTTATTGCATGGAAATCCATGGACACATTTAATTTATTTGGAAGTGATTATCTTGGTTTAGGTCAGGCATTAAGATGTTCTACCCCGGGGGTCTGCAGCCAAGTTTGGTCATGCACTTATAAACTGAAAGCCACTTCTAGTGTTCAAGCAACAAGAAAACAGCTCCTATAAACAAACCACCGGGGTTGTTGCAGACCTTTCAAAGTCGGCAGAATATTAATTTTGTTGAGCTAAAGCATGATCTCAGAAATGCATCTTTTTTTTGTGGTCATGAGTCCTCTAATCCATGCGCGTCCACAAGCAGCCTAACGCGGATGCAGGAGGGCGTGTCTGTCAGGAGATGAAGGCTACATGGTGCCAAGATATGTGGTGTGGATTTCCCATGATGCACAAAATGGTGCTAATGTATGGAAATTTTTTAGGTTCAGATTTATCTTTTTTTAAAAAGTGAACATGCCAGGGATGGTATTTCCCAGCCCTGATGGCTGCTCTGTTCTGGCAGCTCTGTTGCCAGTCAAGCCAAGTTTATAAATAACCATAATTACAGTGTATGTATAAGAAAAAAAAATGGGTCTGGCCATTTGGGAACAGCCCTATTTGCTCTCGGTCCTGGTTGCACTTAGCCGCACCATCTTTTCAACAAAACTAGGCTGAGGAATCTCAGAGTCATGATGTTTTAGGGACAAAGTGAGTTCCAGGCCAGTGCTGGTGATTGATCGTTCTTGTCAGCGGCAACCACAGCTTTTCTGCGCTTACTTATTTGTATGTGGGGACAGTTGGATTTTATAGCATAAATATCTTCTTTTGGGATCACCTCATGTTCTATCTAGAAGCGTAAAGGTTGTAAAAGAGATGAGACTGTCCTGCTGGGAATAGACTGTCCTGCTGGGAATAGACTGTCCTGCTGGGATTAGACTGTCCTGCTGGGATTAGACCTGTCCTGCTCTTCAGTTTGGGATCTGAATTTGCCTGCTTTTGTGGTTGGGCATCTAATTGTTTGAGACCTGTTGCTACGTTTAAAAATGGCTCATATTCGAGTGCAAAAACTGCCGCTGTCAACATATCTGATGCTGATATGGAGGTGCTTCGCAATGTGATGTGCACATTGTAATCTTCACTGGACTACTCAGTTTGACTCTGTATGCAGTCGTAAGGGCTACAGTGCCATAGGATGGCGTGTAAAACAAGCAGCTGGGTGAAGAAAGTGTTTTGCAAACACATTCTTACAGCTCCCAGCACTGCAGATACAGCCTAGATGATGGCGTCTGTTGTCAATAGCTGTAATTAGTTCTCTTTGTCATTTTGCAATTCAGTTGGTTAGACTTCTGTCTACTGGGCTCGAGTTCATTATGACTTGGTTGCCTGGATGTTCCAAGGTGCTGGTTGCTGGTTGTGGGGCAGGAATGTGTGGACGTGGACCCAGACTGGTGCACTGAACGTCTGGGAGCGAGAGCTTCTCTCTGGGGAGTAAGCAGACCTCCTCTGATCCTCTTTTCCCCCAAAACTGGAAAAACTGGCAGACGCACAAAAAAACAAGTCAAGATGGCCTTGCTAAGTTGGGGCTGCCATCTGACCCTGATTTATCGCCAGCGGTCTGTCCATCATCAAACTGCAGGACGGACGCTCCTGGCTCCGGGCCTTTTACGAAGGAGCCGTCACTGATGCCGGCTCGGTGATGACTTGTCCACCCCCGTTTGCCACTGAGTTATACGCTGAGCTCATGCAGGAAATGCCCTGTCTGGTGTGTGGACTGTGTGTCAGACGTGGTAAAACCCCCTCTCCTCATTCTACTACTGCAACCCTCTCCATCTCCACCCAGCTGTCCTGCTCTACACGCACGCCATATTGAATACCTTCCTGATGAGGATATGCCTCAGACCGCAGGGGGCGTGTATATGTATATAAATATATGGAGTGAATTGCAGTGATGTACACAAGGTCTCCAGATTTAAAGAGAAACAGGATGTTTCATGAGCTGTGCGGGCAAAGTAGAGCATGCAGATATGTGTATATATACATGTACATACTGGAGTTTTGCACCTTCTAATCTGCAATTCTGAATTCACTGGGATATTCAAACAGCTTTGTGTTTACCTCATAGGACTGTGGCATCAAAGCTCTGATTATAAATGCACAGGCATTCATTTGCAAGAGCAACGACCCGGTGATCTCGGAAAACCAGAGGCTAACACACCCCGTCTTCAGATTGAGGCTTTGTGCATTTGGTACAGTTTGTGTTTATGTAGATCACTGCCATTGCTTAAAAAAAAGGTTCTTAATTGTGGCATGTCTGCGATAACATAGGTTAGTAGATTAGACGCAGAGGGCAAGCTGTGTGTCTTTGGTCCTGTGCTCCCATTGTTAAATTTTTGTGCTGATATTTCATTATGGGGTACAGAACCGAAGCTCGTTTGTCATGCGTTCTGTTGTCCTTAGGGGTGTGCCTGAGCTCGGTTTCACCCGAACAAAGATGGCTGAAGGTAAACTAGAAGAGTGCTCTTGGTTTACTATAGCAGCAACGATGTATTTACTAAGAGTTTAACAAAGATGCTGTAGTGTAATCGTAATTCAGCCTGATGAGGGGCAGGGGTGCGAGAAGCAGCACTAGAATGAAGACTGGGAGTTTTAGAACAGATTATAACATAAGCACCGGTAATCTTAACTTATTCTGAACGTTTGCCCAGGTTTCCCTCCTGCTATGTGGAGGGGAAGGCATCTAACTTGATAAATGTTAATAGTATGAGAGGATTTAAGCTTTTGTTTTGCTTGCCAGAACAAGTTGAATTAATGGAATTTATCGTGTTGTGTTGCTCACTTGAAACCTCTACACGTCCTTGTTTGAGACCAACTAGCTGCAGGAACACACTGAACATCTGTGAGCAGTGTCTGCTCCAGCGTCCACTTTAAAGCAGAGCACTGCTGTCAGCCAAAAACAAAGTGAAAGACCAATAAAGCAAGTTTTAGATGAGGAATTAAAAAATAGAAAGTTTTATATGATGGTCATGATAATTTGAACATACGAAACCGTCCCCTTGAGGCAAACGAGGGTTCATATTTTTGCTCCATTTGTTTCTTGGCTTGCGTCTCCGGGTTGCAGCAGTCAGGCTGGGTCCTGAATGGCAAAACTAAGTCAGAAAGGCGTGGCTGTGCTTGGTGACGTGAGCTTGTGTTTGAATGTGAACTAATCTCCAGATCTCTGTAATGGCTGAAGAAACAGAATAAACAGCAGTAGTTCTCCTTAGTCTGATTAATGGCTTGATCTGTAATGTCTTTTGGTTGAAAATGGCAAATAAACCTGAAACATGAGAGACCAGGTTGAGCTGTTTGTCCTTAAAGCTGATAGCCCACTAAGATATGGCAGTAAGTAAGCCCGTGATTAGTTGCAGCTTGTACTGAACGGCACAAACACTCGTTTCAGCTGGACTCCCACAGGTCCTCCACCGCCAGCAGACTGTTGGGCTGGTGAAAGGTTCATTACGGGTCTACTCGCTTCTCCCTCTCCATTGAGTTTGAGTGAACATGGAGGTCCCACCACACTCGGTACTTTCAAGATGTCTTCAGGATCCTGCAGAAAAAAAACTCCTGTCTCCTGTATGGTGCACGTGTGCCAGCCTGCGTGACCCAGTCGAAGTGTTTTTTGTTTCTTCTCATTGCACATGCAACCTTGTGCAGGCACGTGCAGAGACGGCTCGGTGGTTGGGGAAGGGAAGTTTTAGACTTGCGCTTGAAGGTAAGACTGCCCTAGCATGGCTCTGTGACTGTGGTTTGCAGCATAGAGCTCGTGCAAGAGGTAGATTGGTCCTGTGTAAAGTAAACGTGCTCATACTACTGCTGTAGGCTGCGTAGCCTGGTACCGTCCCTGTGAAGGTGGGTTTTACCTGGAGACCCCTGGAGACCCAACTTTGATTCAGCAGCCCTAGCTTGAACACTGAAATGCCTCTAAATGATCTGATTGTACTGCCACGAACGCTCCAGTGAACACAACCTGACGGTCAAAATCTTGTACGGGGTTTTGTTGCAGTGGTGTTGCTTGCCAGCAGGTAGAATCAGTAACATCAACTGGTTGATATCAACACAAACTGAAGCACCTTATTTCCCCTTTGACATACAATTTCTATGCATTATTTGCAATGCTAATGGAACTTTAATTTCAAAATTGTCATCAGTAGCACAAAAGACACTAGGGCTGAATGTAAACATTATATTATTCGCATATTTGTTCGTTGGGTGGGAAGTTCATTTGGGCAAGAGGTTAAATGTGGGAAACAGTAAAATGCATTTTATCAGCACATTCCTGTACTATATTATAGTTTTAATTGCGATTTTATAATGTGGAAAAATATTCCATCCGAGTTCAAGTTCCTGACATCCTGTCCACTCAAAGTGTTTTTTCAGTAATGTTACCTAAGGGGAGTGGAGAACGAATAATTTGAAGCCATTTGCTTTTATGAGATCACCGACCAGTAGGTTTGTGTCACAGTGAAAGAGGGCTAACATTGTACCAATACATTTAGCTAGTGAGCTAAGGCTTTGAGCAGACAGCATTATAATGGTATCATTTCATGTGTTCACATTCACTAACAGTCAAAAGTTATTTTCTTTTAGCCAAGAGGAATGGCTAAGCCTTTCCCTCTCATGTAACCCCCCCCCCCCCCCCCCCCCCCCCCCAGGGTAAAGAGAAGGAAATGAGAAAATGTGTGTTAAAAGAATGTCTGTCCCAGTGAGCAGTTTTACAGCTTTATATGAACTTGTGCGGGACTCTGTTTCGGTCTGCTAGCTGGCTATGAGGAGCACAGGCCGACCGTGAGCCCAGTGTGGATCTGCTTGTCCTGCAGACGCTCCCTAGCAGAGCGAACCTGTCTGGCTTCATGAAGCTGGAGCCCATGTGTGGAGGCAGGCACCAGCCCACTGCTGAAACGACCAGCAGTGTGTTTATTGAGCTCCGCTACAGCCGGTCTTGAATTCTCCCCAGAGAGAGGTCTCTCATTCATCCTGCCCAGGCTTCCTTCAATAAAACGTTTCTCTGGCTGTGTTCTCTGTCTCGGACAGTGTGAGAGGATCTGCTAACCTGGAGTAGCACACACTGGCCAGGCAGCTTTGAAGTAAATATTAGCCCAAATTGTTGCAAAGGTACTTTCGTGTAGATAGGGAAATAGAAATCTACATGTGTGTCCTCTGTGCTGCTGAGAGACTTTTAGTTGTCCTGCCCCTGCCAACCCCCACTAGAACTTCCATCTGCTAAAAGACTTATGGACCTTAAAACTAGGTGATCTTTAAACAAAAGCCCTATTTCTGGTTCACCCGCACATTCCTGTTTGAGACAGCCATTTCATTCAGAACAGCCCCAGCTGCGTTTGGGCTCCATAATGAATTCACAGCTGAATTACCCCAGGACGTGATTTGTTTTATTGTTTATTTTTTCTTCCTTTCTTCTTCTGTTCCTCTGGGACATGGTGCTGGGAGTTCAGCCAAACGCACACGTCTCCAGCGCGGAGGTGCAGAAGGAGGTCTGAGCTGCACGCCGGCCGTCTACTCCGTAGCAAAAGGGCGAGTGAAGTAGATCTCGGTTGATCAGAGGTCTGTGCAGCGCTGAGGACTTTTGTTTTGGAGACCCTCCCCTGTTAGTAGATGGGGAGGCCACGAAGGCTGCTTTGTGTGGTTTTCCTCAGAGTACGGACGACAAACTGACCATCCGACATGGAGGATGGCAGGCGGACAGTCGTGGAAGGCGCACAGGTCCTGTTCTGAAACGCTGGAGCAGTCCTGACTCACGCGGTAACAGGATTGTTTTGGTGGCTCAGTGCTGAGTATGTGAGTGAGCGATTACTTATGCTGCTCTCACCACTGACTAATGACTTTACTCTGACCTTCACTTACTGTCATCAGGACCCAAACCCCCCCCCAATCCCTCTGATGCTAGGCGAAGCTCAGCTAAAGTAAACATAACATTTTCAGATCATTGCAAATGAGATTTCCTTGAGCCGTTCATGTCGGCTTCTAGATTGATTGGAGAACCTGACCTGTCGTGTTTACTCTTAAGTAGCTTGTTTCTTTGTTTGCCATTAGTAGAAAGCAGGAGCTCGGGTAAGTAGCCTTTCTCTATCTTTATCTTTCTTTCTAAACTGAGGATTTTGTTTTGTACTCCGAAATGGGCTCAGACATTTCTTCGGACTCCAGTAATTATCCTAAGATGAGCACTTTAGCACTTTAAGGTTGTGCTAAGGCAGTGCTCTTCAGAGAGGCGGTCGGATAGATCTGACGCATGCCAGCTTGTCCTGGAATGATGAGGCTTGTGTTTGTTTTTGTGGTTGTAGAGCTTTTGCGTGTCTCAGATTTGTGTCGATTCTGATTGTTGTGGTCAGTTGTAGCAGAGTTTGAGGATCTGCTTTACTTTCAGAAGATTTTCCTCCTGAGAAATGCCACTGGCAGAACTGAAAGGATATTCTTAAGCAACAATTTTTTTGTTGTGGTATACATTTTGTTTAACATATCTAAAGTTGTAGGATAATAACAGCTTTTTAAAAACAAAGCAAGAAAGCCTTGTAACTGCTTTTGTGAAAGGAGCTTCATGTCTATCATGGTAACTGAAGTAAAAACCATCCTGGGCGTCTTGCATCCAGCAGCTGTTTGATATCTCTTTATCATTTTTAACCGATCCTTCCAGCTAGCATCTTTTTTATTTTATGTTAAAAACTAAAGAAGCTCTTTAGTGATTTCCTCCAAATGTATTGATTAATGTCTCGTACACTCCTCAGTTGGCCAATTTTCCCATCTGAAAGCTCCATTAATATTTTTGAGACTTTCAAGAGCAACTTCAACTTAATTTGGATCAATAGAAGCTTCCAAATGTTTTGAGTTACCCCTGCTTTTCCCCAGGAAGTTACTCCCATACTTAAGTTTATAGTTAAGGCAAACACACACAGTTTTATTCAGTTTTCATAAAACTGGCCCACAGTCAAGACTAAATCTAATAATGCATCAATGAAAGGATAAGTTGAGTTGATTTGAAAGCTAGGTCACTGCAGGCAGGCCCGTTATTAAGAACATACCATCTTAAATTAACTAGGACTTTTAATTCTTAATTTTTTCTCTACTTTTCTGTATTCACTCCAATTCTTTATACATTAGTACAAATGAATGAGAATGTGGCATTTATTCTCCCCAACCCTGGAGAAGCGCCTGAATCTGCTACCAGTTACGTTATGGCTGGATGGGACTGTCTGAGTATTGCAGTGACACCCCCCCCCCCTCCCCCAACAACCCCCCCCCCCCCCCCAACAATAGTGCACCAGTTCCAGATTATAGAGGGAACAGTCATGGGGCTGATTTGCAAAAATGGGATGCAGTAATATGTCTGTTAAACTGTGTTTTAAATGAATTTGCTCTAAATTAACTGGTGGACTTAAGTGGAAGAGGGCTGGTTCTTCGTGTAATTCGGTTAAGTGTTTCCTTAGAGTGCTGTGTTAGACTGAGACAGAGAGAGATGGAGGCACACAGATGTTCACTTTGGATTATACTGGATGTAACAGTCTGTGACATGAACCATTAAACTGTAGACACGCATAATTTTTTATCACTGCTGTCACAGTGCCTGGTATCGTTTGCTTGAGAACTGTTATTGCCTCAAAATCACTTGATGTGGTACAGTTTCCTCCTGTTTCTGTGATGTAGTATATGGGTTGGATGGAGACGTCATTGTAGCCTTCAGTCAACTGCAGCGTGAACTAGATGTGTTTCACTGTTCAAGCATTATGGCAATGGATTCATTTGAACCCAATTTCTTCTTTTATTTGTATAATGGTCTTGGACCAAAAGGATAAGAGATGAGGGAGTCTTTCAGAGCCTCTTGACACTTGTGATTGTAGTTCACCGATGCGTTCAGGACTGTGGCCGCACGTCATAATTGAGGCCTGCGAAAAAGTGACTCCGTCTAGTGCCAAAACATGTTTTAAGTCTTGCGTGTTTGGTTTTGCTGAGCGGTCAGCTGATCTGCAGTCAGTGAAGATGTCTCTTCCTTCCTCACCAGGCTTGTATATCGGCTTTTTTTTTCTGACTCGTGCACTTTTGAGTCATACGTTGCAGCTAGACATGCTTGCAGTTGCTTTGAGGTCAGTTGCCTTGGAGGCGAGTTGCCTTGGTGAGGTCTTTGAGCGTCTTTTGATCGCCGAAGCGGCTGGATTTTGGTAAGGCAAATCAGTTTTGTGTTGAAGGTTGAACTCCTTTGATATGGTTGTGAGTTTGGTCAGGATAATGCAAACAAGGCTGCTGTAGGGGGACTCGCTTAGAGAGCTGGGTGAATCACTAATGGCGTGCAAAGCAGATTTTCGTAGCGCAGTAACTGTTTTTTAAGGTCGCTGTCATAAATTGTTAGCTCATTTTCCACTCGCCTCAGATGTACTCGGTTTAGACACGTTTTGTATCCACATTTTGCTGCTTTACTTTTTCTTAGGAGCTACAAGGCTACAAATACTCACTGATAAGCATCATGTGCACTAAATGCTGAATCACACACTCGCCTCAAACCGCATTGAGTTGTTGAGCAATCGTGAAGAATCCTTCCCTCTTTGGGTTCTGACACTGTGAGATGCACGTTTATCTCTAAAAAAGTACTAGCAGTCCTTTTATTTTTGCGGTGTCTCTCCTACGTAGCTAATTTGCAGTCACGGCATGAACAGGAGGCGGGGCTTAAAAGCAGAAACGGAATCTTTGGCTTGTAAGACTGTTCTGATTTGATGTACATATTTAGTATGTTAATTTTCTCCATTAACAGGAAATTGTTTATGTACAAATGCCGTTATTTGGCTCCATGAGGTCTTGTGATCTTATGTGAGGTAAGAGCACAAGTTCAGTTTATATCGGCCTAGTGACTTTCACAAAGATGCCTAACAGTTAAGAAAATAAACTCTTCTCACACTTCTCCCTCTTTCATTTTGCCTGATGGTTTGCTAAGTTAGCCCTGTCACACCATGGCAAAACTCGTTTATATACTAAACGCGTCTTACTAAAGTTTTTGTGATTTCCTGCCTTCTACTTACAACTGGATTTTAACCCCTAACGTTTTGTTCTTTATTTGATGGTTCACACTGTTGTTGTGTGTGTAGTTCAGGTTGCTATGTCGATTCTGACCCTGGTGATGTAAGGGCGTTGTGGCTTGCTTTCTTTCTTTCTTTTTTTTTTGCCTTTTATTTATAGAGAGGTCGCGTGTCGTCACTGTGGATGAGGGGGCTGCTCGGGTGCCGGCCGCAGCATGTTGCCTGCAGCTGTCTGACCACAGCTTCCTGCCCTGCTCTGCTGTTCCACCAGCACTGTGACCGCCGCTGGGGGGCAAACGCGGCGGCCTGGGCGGGGCGGCTCGGACGTGGGCGAGGGCAGGAAGACCGGGCCGAAGCGCTCACGGGCTCACTGCTCCGTCCGTCCTGCCCTCGGGTGGTGGCGTGGTGTTTTTAAGCCCTGTGGCGTCTCACGTGGGCTACGTCTGAACGGAGCAGGGACGTCTGCAGGCCAGATGCTAGATTCCAGTTCTGTTAAGGCCATTTATGGGCCGCCGCTCAGTGGTGATGAGACATGGGGCCCGGTAGGTCCTTCAAGGTCACACTGGAGGACTCTGGTTACTGCAGGAGCTGCGCTTGGTGAGATGGTTGTTGCGTTGTGGAACTTCTTTAATAGTGTAGACAGGTGGGGATCCTACAGCATGATCTGGTTGAATCATTGTCACAGAAATATAGATGTGATCTTAGCTACTCAAACTAGCATGCTTGAGTTTCCCATTCCCTCGTGATTATCGACCTTTATCAAGGATTCTGCGTACCAAATGGTTTGTCGGTGTTTTTTACCGTGTTCAGTGTGTTCGTTCCACATGATTTCATTCAGTTTGCTGACTGTTTCACATAAAGAGACTGCAGGTATAATTTCTGAAACCTCATAGTACAGTAATAATTGTGGTTTTGTGATCCAACCACATAGATTCTTCTCAATGTCCAACCAAGTGATGTTTGTTTGTTTGTTTTTATTGAGACTTCAACTCTACTATCGTGTTTAAGCCTGAGTAACGTGTGTGTTTCCACTTACGCAGGTGCTAGATGGTGAGTCCGAAGGCCGTGCGTAATGCTGAAACGACTCGCCCAGAGTCAGAATGAGTGTCACGGATGGCGACGGGCCGGTTAGCCAAGATGGACGGGCCTACGTCCTCCAGATCTACCCGCGTCTCTCGCTGGAGACGGCCACGTGCTGCAAGCTCCGCGTCCGCAAGGAGGCTACGGCGGCGGCCGTCATCCGGGACGTGGCGTCCTGCCTGGGTCTGGACGGGGCGGGGTGCTACGTCCTGGCCGAGGTGAAGGAGAGCGGCGGGGAGGAGTGGGTGTTGGAGGCCACAGACCTCCCCGTGCACAGGGTCCTGCTCTGGCCCCGCAAGGCTCAGGACGAGCACCCGCAGAGCGACGGCTTCTACTTCCTGCTGCAAGAGCGGAACCGCGACGGCTCCATCCGCTACGTCCACCTGCCCGGGGCGGCGGGCACAGAGTCGGACGCCCGACGGCTGGCGGCCCGCGGCTTCCTCCCGCCTCGCCAGGAGGACGTGGACGACCTGTGCAACCTGCGCGTCCTCAACGAGGACACCATCCTGGAGAACCTGCGCAGACGCTTCCAGAAGAAGAAGATCTACACGTACGCCGGCAGCATCCTCGTGGCCATCAACCCCTTCAAGTTCTTGCCCATCTACAACCCCAAATACGTCAAGATGTACGAGAACCACCAGCTGGGCAAGCTGGAGCCGCACATCTTCGCCATCGCGGACGTGTCCTACTACGCCATGCTGCGTAAGAGGGTCAACCAGTGCATCGTCATCTCCGGCGAGAGCGGCTCGGGCAAGACGCAAAGCACAAACTTCCTCATTCACTGCCTGACCGCCCTCAGTCAGAAGGGCTACGCCAGTGGGGTGGAGAGGACCATCTTGGGAGCAGGCCCTGTGCTTGAGGTAGGACCGCCGTCACTTAGCCACCCCGCTTTCTTCTAGAAGTTTCTACTGAACTCTCCAGCAGACCCATGTTTTAACCCTGTTCTGGCTCCCTGCGACTAAGACAGGTATCGCCTTATCTGGTCCTGATATGTTGGAAGCAGGAACAGGACATAAATGTGGGCTTTTTGTCATTGGTTTGTTCTGGTGCATCACTGTAGCAGTACACGTCTCCCTCCTCTCATCCTTCTGTGTCCAGGCCTGGACGGTTATAGTACTGTACAATTCATTTGTCTGCTCAAACGCACCTAATTTTCTTCAGATTATTGGTTATTGGTTCAAGATTTTGGTCATGAATGCACCAGCATTCTACCTACAGTGCATACTCATAAATGTATATATTTATAAAGATAACCTTGGGCTTTCATGTGGTTTTGCTTGACAGACCATATATCTGACAGGCCTTAACTTGCTTTTGCTGGTCCTTAATATATTGATTTGTGGGGGAAAGTAATTTGATTTCATACTGTGGAAGCCCAGGCAGCAGGTGCTGTGTGTCGAGTGCCGTTAAGTGCAGTTTGTAATCTGTCAATCTGGTTATGAACGCATGGTCAGCTTGCACATTTTAGGTTTATTAGATTGTGCATCCATTACTGCCTGGTGTGCCAAGGAGACTTCAGCCCGTCAGACCTCGGACGCGTGTCTGACCTCCGATTGCTGTCGTGCGGCTTGACCCTCAGACTTGACTGAAACTCTCCAGTGAAGCAGCTGGTCTACTGGGTTCACAGCCTCCCCTACACCCTGGTTTTCCCACAAGGCCTTGCAGCGTACAGGAAGAGCAAGGTGCAGCTTCCTGTGGCCGCCAACTTTGCCTTTGTCTGTTGTTCGAAAGATCACGTGTTCCGCGTTCAGACTCTCATTTTGTGCAGTTGAGCCCATAAAGTCTTAAGAGGTCTTAAAGTCTTCTTATATGTATCCATCACAAGCTGCTTGGTCATATCCCTCCCCTCAGATTGTTGCCCCAATATAGTGAAACCCAAAACAACCGATGCTATCTGCTTCTGAGTAAAATGGGTCTGTGTTCTGAAAATTGGTTCAGAAAGCTGTCTTCATTATCAAGAGTTTTCTGTATTGTCTTTCAACTTTAGCCTTGGTGCAGAGTTGTCACAGTTTCTAGTTTCTTTACAGCATGACTTCCCTCTCTCTCTCTTTCTCTTTCTCTATTCCCTCTGTCACAATAAACCACCCAACGTAGTTCCCTTTTACAATATTCAAATGAAAGACGCCTGTCAGATCCCCTGTGAGAGTCTCTCTGTGTGCGGTTTGGCCAGGGCCACAAGTCCTGTTCCCCTCTGTCAGCATAGTCGGTGTGCCTGGCCAGGTCAGCCACTCACCTCCCAAAAAATCCCAACTTCCTCCACGCTCAAGGTCCGAACCAGCCCAGGACCAGCGCCCCCTACAGGGACCAGCGCCCCCACCGGGACACGCAGGGCTGGTGCAGTTTTCCGTATGTGAGATTGAAGGTTTAGTGAAACTGGGAGAAAGAGAGAGGTGATAAAAGCGAGTCCCTGGTGAGAGAGGCCTGCTGGTCGTGTGTTGTGTGTTCATGGGGATTTCACTGCCTGTGTCACTGCAAAGTGACTCGGTTACAAAGTAGCTTTAGCATTTGTTCTCCCACTACATCGTGCTAAACCTCCTTTGTGCATTTAGTGTATTTCAATCCCCACATGCCTAAAGTATAAGTGACAAATGAATACATGCTCCAGATTGTCTTTATATACTACTGTATATAACTTTAACTCATGATTGGGTGCAGAGATGCAAGACCAGTTCCTGTTTGCAGATTAACCTCAAACTTACAATTTAGTATTAACATACATTTAGGTGTTAGTTTTCTTTTCAGCATAGCTGGGAGCTGCGTTTACAAATGCACACAGCGCTGCTGGTTACTGTTGTGTTTCAGTTCTCTCTCTCTCGCTATTGTTAATAATTGTTCATTCTCTCTCTCTCTCTCTCTCTCTCTCTCTCTCTCTCTCTCTCTCTCTCGCGCGTGTGTGCAGTTTGGCTGTATTTTTAATAAGAGGCATGTTGCATATCCTTCTGTGTGGGCGAAGACTTTCTGGGACTGAAGATGTTCTGGGATGAGGGAGGGAGGGAGGGGTAGAGAGAGGGAGGGAGGGGTGGAGGGAGGGGGGGATAGAGAGAGGGAGGGAGGGGTAGAGAGAGGGAGGGAGGGGTTGTGATGGCGGAGGCATGACCGACCTGGGCCTCCATCCCCGTCAGCCGGGCTGACCCTCTATCGCTGCCTGCGATCTGCAGTAGTGAGTCACCCCCATGGCTGCCAAGTTCACGCCCAGAAAGCCTGTCAGAACTAAAAGGCCAACTGGCAGAGACTAGAAGCAAAGGTCAACTTTAGGCGCATTATTGACGATAAAGATATCGGTGACTCGGGATGGCGTGGAGGTCTTCCTGGTTGGGGACTTTTATGTCCCATTATGTTTCGCTCTGTTTCTGTTTTGCTTCATGCACACCAACAGCTTTTTAAGACGCGTTCCAGCCAGAGTTTAGAAACGGTACCGTTGCACTGATTGTTGTACTGTCGCAGTGAAATTGCGGGCCTGGTATGACTGTTACCGTTGCAACTTGCACAAGACTTTCAAAATAAAGAGAGAAGCTGGCCACAGATCCTGCTGCAGTGAGCCGACAGGTTAGACGGGTTCCTGTATATTTTCAGTTCTTCACCAAACCTGTGATTTTACTCAGCAGGTGTAGGGCTTGCACAACTTGGTAAAGGAGGACGGTGTGTAAACATTCACGCAGTTAAGCGCATTCCAGTGTTTTATATTAATTTCACTTTAAATTTTCATTTCACTTAATTGAAACATTCCATATTCTATAAAAGTTTCACAACCTGTAACACACACAGCGTTTATATTAATTTCACACATTTACAACCCTTGCCTCTGTCTAACAAAAATGAAGAGGAAAACACTTTTTAGTGTGTACAAGGATGGCGCTGTTTGTTAGAGCACTTGGTCTTTCTAGGTTTGTCAGAGGTACTCACTACCTGAATGAGCAGCGTTATTGACTGACTGGAATTGAGAACAAGCAAAAAAAAATTGGTTTGTTCACTGCAGTTGTGGTTTTACATCAAATTTACCAACACATTTAATTATATCAGTGCTTATGCAATTTTTTTTGCTGTTTCCTGCTAAATGCTAACGTTTCGTGTGATGCTGTGTGCCTCTGTTCATCATCTTAACGCCTAAATATTTTTTGAATATTCATATGTCCTGTGTAAATGCGTGAAACATTAGTCTAACTACTGCAGGCTGAAGAGAGAGCCTTTTCTAATATTCTCTGTGTTTATCCCTGACCCCATTGCTCTACTTACTGTGCAGTGGTCAACTTCATGGCCCAAATTCACTCCCGAGTCTTGCTGCCAAGACAACGTGGTCGCCGCTGTCTTTAATACAGACCTGAAGCTGCTGCCAAAGTCAGAAGAATTACACAAGAAGTAGTTTTACATGGCTCTTGTAAAATGTCCACCGTAATACCACAGAACCGGTCTCTCTGTCTGTTTCTGTAGTGCATGTGCGGTAGACTCTTCTCATGATGACAGAACCAGGAGAAAATGGGCGTGTGGGTCTCCAAACATACCTTGGTGGCCGGTAATATAACTAGATGGCCTAAAGAAGAGAATGTGTGAACACTGTATTCTCAGAAAGATGCAGCGTTGTACATGTGCAGCACTGTATTGCAAAATGTGAAGGACTGGTCTCCTTGGCCTGTGTGTGTGTGTGTGTGTGTGTGTGTGTGTGTGTGTGTGTGTGTGTGTGTGTGTGTGTGTGTGTGTGTGTGTGTGTGTGTGTGTGTGTGTGTGTGTGTGTGTGTGTGTGTGTGTGTGTGTGTGTGTGTGTGTACAGCGGTACTGTAGCAGGACTTCCTGTAGGGCTGGCAGCCCCTGATCTCCAACAGAAAGGGTTTTTTTTTTATTATTATTATTAACAGGAAGTGGTAGCCGTGGAGAGGTCTCTCCCTATTGGCCAGTCCTGGCCATGGACTATAGAGAGAAACTTTTCAGGAAGTCCAGAAAATTGAATTAATTATTTTTCCTTCTACCTATTGTAATCTATGTGCTGGGGTTTTCACTCCGTAGGACGAACCCATGATACATGACCCGGGCTTGTGATGTTGACATGTGGGGGATTATGCAAAATAAACACATCAGCAAAGCGCTTTTGTTGTTTTTGCAAATTCAGGGCCCAGTGGCAGACGTAGCCTGACCCAAGTGTCTCCACCTCCTGCAGGCCCAGTACAGAACTTCTCCCTTGTCATCTGGCTGCAGGAGAGTGTGAGGAGTGTCCCAAATCTCCTGCTTCGTCTTCCATGTCTGAACCCGCCAGCGTCGGCTTGTTTCACTTAGGAATGACACCTGTGTGCTAAGCATGTAAGGGAACACTAATGAAATGGCCAAAGTCTCCTTACATCATGAAACTCCCATAAAAAAAAAAAAATCTGTTGCATTGTGTTCATATAAAACCTCTCTAAACTTACAGTATTACGACTGGTAAGTTTGAACTTAAAAACATGTCCACAGCAACATTCCTAAACGCTAAAGAGCTTTCGTTGCAAACCCCACGTGCTAAAGCTGCGATCAGCTGCGATGGGCTCTTGTTTTATTTTGAATTATTCGTTATTAACCCGTGACTCCATTCTCAATTGGTGCCTAAATTCAGTGGCACCGTTTGTCCCAGTACTGGACACCGTCCCTCAGACCCTGGACCGTGCTGCCGGGCAGAGGCCGTCTGGACCCGTGGCCAGGGCGACGTTGCTCGGAGGCGCAATAGAAACAGAGCTATAATTAACGGTCATGTGAATTCCCTGTAGTTTTATTTGCAAACAGTGCTGCTCCCGTCTTGTTCAGTGTGTTTCATAATGGGACCTTTGTTACTGTGAGCCACATTGTGTTGGATGTGCGTGGTTCTGGTTCTGTTGGAGTGACTGGTCCCGCTGGGTGCCGGAGGACTAGACCCGCGGTCCCGCTACCACAACCATCTGCTGCCTTCCACGGTCAAATGTTCCCGCCCTGCCTGGAGCTAATTAGAAGCAGTCCCGCCATAGACTCTGCTCGGAATTATGGGTCGAATCGAATTTCCAGTGTTGCTCCTACATCCTGATGGGGAGTGTGTGGCTTTGTAGCGGAGAGAGCTTCTCCCTCTGCCCTCTGGTTTCTTTTTCGCGCATCCCAGCAGAAAAGAGGAGGCGTGCTGCGTGGACTATTACGAAACGCGGACGAGGTATCTCCTTTCTTATGGCCTGTTTAGGGTAGCGGCCGTGCCATTTCCGCATACCCCTTCACTTCACAACCAATCACAAACACTCTGGAAGGGCATGTCAGAATCTGAATGATTCCTGTCCGGGCACAGAATTCTACCAGCGTCATGTTGACACCCAACCTCCCCCCCCCCCCCCTCCCACCAGCTTACATCTGTATATATTTCAGCCGTTTTAGGCCATTTCTCTTGTGCCCTGAGAAACGGGTCAAAGGTTTGCTGTATGGAATCTTAATCAGGTTACTGCTCCTCCCTGTACCAACGCCATCTTAAAAGCAAACTAGAGTCCTGTTTGCTGCTGTCTGGCACAATAGCGCCCCTATTTGTGATGCACAGGGTGCTTTGGCCAGCGGCGGGACCTTTTGTTGCCTGTGCTCGGCAAACAGTGATCCCCATTGAGACCTGCGTCAGGCCTCTCGGCCCCCTGGCTGAGGTTGGCATTTGCCTGGGGGCGGGTCTAAGCACCAAGACCCCATTAATCAGACGCTGGGTTAGTGTCACTGCCTGAACTGGACGGACACACACATGCGCCATAGCATGGTCCGATTTGCTTCTTTCTCCCACCTGCAGCTTCACGTGTGTGTGTGTGTGTGTGTGTGTGTGTGTGTGTGTGTGTGTGTGTGTGTGTGTGTGTGTGTGTGTGTGTGTGTGTGTGTGTGTGTGTGTGTGTGTGTGTGTGTGTGTGTGTGTGTGTGTGTGTGTGTGTGTGTGTGTGTGTGTGTGTGTGTCCATCGCTAAATTAATCCACTATTGCTTTTCTTATGTTGCATGCCGTTTGTACTTATGTATGATTATAAATGTGCTGCTTTTGTGTGACTCCTCTTAAAAATACTACACGTGATTCGCTCCCATTTCTCAAACAATCGTTTGAGAAATTGGGCCAAGTTTATTTTGAGAAGTGGTCTCATTCCATGCAGGTTTTTGCATGTGAACCGTGTGCTGATATGCTTTGGAATGTGTCCGTTTCAGCAAAGCACTTCTGTTACTCAAGTTTACATGATTTTGTGATGTGAAACAGTTTTGAGGTTTACACTTTCAACACGTTTTCTCCATGAGGCTCAAGTGTGATGTAAATTCATCAAATACTAAACACTTATGTACAAACCAGGGCTGGAGCAGTAGATTTTAGTAATCATTTTTCTACCAATCACTTCATGGATGAGTAATCTGAAAAGCAATATTTTTGCTTTATTAAAGACTAATAGAAAATGTACAAAAGAGAATTTGGCAGGTCTCTTATCTCAAGATATTGCTTACACACCATATAATCTCTGTCAAAAAGAAACTGACAAGAAATTGACATAAATCTCTGTCAATTTAGTGCATTTAATTACCATAGTACATTGAGTTTTAAAGAAAACATTTTCAAAAACATTTCAAGATATGAGCAGAACATCTTGGAATAAATACATTATTTTGCCAAAACTTGTGTAGCAATGGTAAGATCACAAAATATTGTAGGTGGTGCTCTGGTTATGTAAATGAGGTTATATGACAGTTTGGTTTACACACATTGTTTGCTGTTTCCCACACCTTTAGAGTGCACTCCGTGGCCCTCAACACTGGCGTGAATACAGTAGCTAGATTTGTCAGATCACTGAACAGTTATTTACCTCCCCTTACGTAGATGGTCCATTTTTTTTGCACTAATTAGATGTGTAGTACTGTAGACGGAGTGCTAGCACAGTCAATAAAGAGTAAACACTGTGACTCTAAAGCAGTACTGGTGTAGCTTTGAACACCTAGCTTGACACGTGGGACATTTAAAACCTTTTGTGAATGTGCATTTCTCATTAACCTTATCTGCTCTTTCTTTAGGCTTTTGGCAATGCAAAGACGGCCCACAACAACAACTCCAGTCGCTTTGGGAAGTTCATTCAGGTCAACTATCTGGACAGCGGAGTTGTTCGGGGGTGAGTGTGTTGTCAGTTTCACAGCTGTGTGGTGAGGAGGGGTGTGCTTGGAACTGAACCGTACGGGACCGGTCAATCCCACGGGACAGTTGAGGCCAAATTCTGCAGCATGGTGACTTTCAGGGGAACCGGCTTGAGCAGCTGAGGACTATATTACTGCACAGACCATAGGAAGCATGTCACCATGTAAAGGATGTAAAGGGTTTGGGTTTTGTTTGTTTGTTGTTTCCTCCCAAGACCCTTCCTCCTGCCCCAGTGCTGTGGTTATTATGCAGATCAGAGAGAAATGACATTTCATTTCCTTCTTTAACCATGAGAGAAGCTGCCTCACTAGAAATACGGAACAAATTCAGACTTGTGCAGTGGTGGTGGTTCCCATATTTGTTTTTTAAAAATTTCCCTTTTTGTGTGTGTGTGTGTGTCTGATAAGGTGTGTATGATGACTTTGGCCACATGCCATCCGATCATTGTTTTGATTCATTACTTATCATCATACCTCACTAATCCTACTATACAAATAGTGTCCGAACCTCCAAAGTTCTGTTTTTAGAGACTGTAGTCCACACATTGATGACAAAAATGAACAGACTTTCATAAGAATCAAATTGACCAAGTAAAATTGAGTAAAAATAAATAAATTAAGCCTCTTTATTGTGGATTGAGCTGGAGTAGTGTTGTTTTGTACCTCAGGTCTGTGAAAGTTGTTGTTCTTTTGCCCGTGGGGGGGGGGGGGGGGGGGGGGGGGGGGGGGCAGCTTCTCAGCAGTGGGTCGCGTGGGGATCAAGTCTGCTCGGGTCCTAAGGCTTTGTCATAAAGTCTCCCTCGCACAATACTCACAGCTGCCATTGTGCGCAGTGCACGTGTGAGGATGGTCCACAAAGCCGGGCTGTGCCAGAACGCATACGGCAGCCAAGCAGGGTCAATAAACCAGACACAAAAAGCTGGCCAGCTTGAGAGGATGCTTTCACACACCTCATTGTTCACGCAGGCCCTGGCAGGCGAGCCCTCTCCGCTGACGAGCACCGCGCAAGTGGACACACTATCTGTGGCCTTTGTTCTAGAAAGCCTTTGTGTTAGATTGACACTGTGTGTAAATGGTGTGTAAATGTTTTCGCTCTTCTGACATGGTGGCCAGTTCCTTAATCGGACGCGCTCCCAAAACTTTCTAGGACGTTTTATTTTGCTGGGTACGGAACCAAAAATAATCTAGACATGCTGTCTGCCGCTGTTTCATATTTTTAGATATGAAAAAATGGGCAATGGGAGGAAGGGAGAGAAGTTGAACTTGTTCTTGTTCATACTTAAGCCCTTTAGAAAAACACACACACACAAAAAAAACTTCGTCCTTTTCTTTCAGCACTTTGAACCAAAGTTATGTTGCCATGGGCATTAGAGGCACTTTGCCCTGCAAGTCTTTGTCTGGCTAGCAGTATTGTTTAGGCCATCTGTCTATTAGGACCAGCTGTGACCCAAAGGCCCAAACGGTCTCCCCTATCCTGCTCCATCTCACATGCATCGTCAGTTGACAGGCGGCAGGCTGATCTCTCCACAATCTAACGTTTTGGCCTCCTCCTCCTCCTTCTCTTCCTCCTCCTGTCTGCAGGGCGGTGGTTGAGAAGTACCTGCTGGAAAAATCCCGCCTGGTGTCCAGAGAGAAAAACGAAAGGTAAACCAAAATGACTTGTATTTAAGTGGCGTATACTTGGCATGTACCTCATACAATGCATGGCAGAAAAGTGCACACGTTTTCTCTTGAATGAATTTGTATGAATGTGTGTGCGGGCCACTGTGTTAGTGCAGGCAGGTCAGGGTCGGGTCTTTGTGTTGCTCAACACTCTTTGACGGACGGGGTCGGGCTTGGCGTCACTCCCAGGGCCTACGGAGAGAAACCCCAGCACTCTGATCTTGCTCTTTCTCCTGTGCAGGAACTACCATGTGTTCTACTACCTGCTTGTGGGGGCGTCCGAGGAAGAGCGCAAGGAATACAAGCTCCTGCAGCCAGAAAACTACCACTACCTCAAACAGGTGAGGAGGAAGAGTAGTACTACCTCAAACAGGTGAGGAGGAAGAGTAGTACTACCTCAAACAGGTGAGGAGGAAGAGTAGTACTACCTCAAACGGGTGAGGAGGAAGAGTAGTACTACCTCAAACAGGTGAGGAGGAAGAGTGGTGGTACCTCAAACGGGTGAGGAGGGCACTACATCATACAGTTGAGGATGAGTACTTCCTCAGTCGGGTGACGATGAGTAGCACTACCTCAGACAAGTGAGGAAGAGTAGCACTACCTCAGACGGTTGAGCTCAGTCTGCACAGGGCACGTCTCTGACTCTGGTGTAAAGGGATGCATTGTGCTGTCATATTTAAGACCTTGTCTCTGTTTTTCTGTACAATGTCCTAGTATGTTATTAAAATGGCAAAAGTGGAACACGCATGTAGTTATGTGCCAGCAATTGTTGCCTTTTTGAGTTATTTCAGTCCTGTTCCTCTGGAGCAGTGTGTCCCAGTCCTGGACCAACCCTGCACATACAACTTAGCTTGATGGTCGTCAGGTTGTTTAAAGGCCTTACGATGAACAATATCCATGAGTCATCCATGGCTCTTTAATATGGATATCTGGAAAAACCAATAGTCTCAGTTTATCACATGTAGTATGACAGAATCTAGGCCAGCCTGGTCCCAGGAGACAGCAGCCAGTGCTTATTTGTTCTCTCCCTGCTCCAGTTTCACCCTGGGGTATTTAAGGGCAGGAGCTTGATGACTACCTGCCTCCGCTGTCTTAGGAAATGGAGCACAACAGAAATGTGGGCTAGCTGTGCTCCCAGCGGTCAGGATCTAGGGCGGATTAGTGCCTAGTTCTGAAGCTCTGTCCTCTTATATTCTAACCCCCTCCCAGCAAAACTTTACCATAGAAGACGCGGACGACCTTCGACATGACTTTGAGAGGCTGCAGCAGGCCATGGAGATGGTGGGCTTCCTGCCTGCCACTAAGAGACAGTAAGTGTAACGTACAGAATGTCAAACACACGAGATGTTTCAGCTTTTTCGTCTTCAGTCCAAAGGTTGTGGAAAATGCACTGTGGTATATACATGTCCTGTGATACGCAATTCATGAATATGGAAAAACATGGCAAGGAAAATTCTCGCCAGGTCTTGTTAGACGTAAGCCTTCAAGCAGTGAAATACCATTTAAAACCCCACAAAATGACTGGCCAGCTCTACAACCCCGCCCAGTTTGACTCCCACACAATGACTGGCCAGCGCTACAGCCCCGCCCAGTTTGACTCCCACACAATGACTGGCCAGCGCTATAGCCCCGCCCAGTTTGACTCCCACACAATGACTGGCCAGCGCTACAGCCCCGCCCAGTTTGACTCCCACACAATGACTGGCCAGCGCTACAGCCCCGCCCAGTTTGACTCCCACACAATGACTGGCCAGCGATATAGCCCCGCCCAGTTTGACTCCCACACAATGACTGGCCAGCGCTATAGCCCCGCCCAGTTTGACTCCCACACAATGACTGGCCAGCGCTATAGCCCCGCCCAGTTTGACTCAGCAGTTTCAGTAGCTCATGTGCTACATGCCTTGATTCCCAGTGTTTACATTGTGTTATATTGGCTAACACAGAAGTGCGAGTGAGTCATGTGGGTTTTATGGACTCTTCTAAACACCACCCTGGCCCTCGCAGGATCTTCTCCGTCCTGTCGGCCATCCTGTACCTGGGCAACGTCACCTACAGGCGCAAATCCACAGGACGGGACGAGGGGCTCGACGCGGGACCTCCAGAGGTCCTCGCCAACCTCTCAGACCTGCTCAAGGTGACCGGCAACCTCCAACGAAAAATGTGTATTTCTTTTCTCAATGTCATGAAAGCAAAGATGAACGATAAACAGCGTTTAAAGGGACGCGCGGGTGCACATCCTCGTGGAAAGACGACGGTTATTAACAAGCGTCGGTCTCTCAGTCCCACACTGACTGAATATTAGTATGTTCAGATCCAGCAAACTATGTTTGAGGAAGTTACAGTGAGTGAGTGTGTGTGTGTGCGTGTGTGTGCGTGCATGTGTGTGCGTGCGTGTGTGCTTGGCCTGCAGGTCAAAGAGGAGCTGCTGATCGAGGCCCTCACTAAGAGGAAAACAGTTACAGTGAATGATAAGCTGATCCTCCCCTACAGCCACAGTGAGGTAGGCTAGGCTCCGCCCACCGCCGGCTCTCTCTCCTCACCCTGCAGGCTGCCGTTGGGAACCTAACCGTCTTGTGTCTGCCCCCCCCCCCCCCCCCCCCCCCCTCCTCAGGCCATCACAGCCCGGGACTCCATGGCCAAGTCTCTGTACAGCGCCCTGTTCGACTGGATCGTGCTGCGCATTAATCACGCACTGCTCAATAAGAAGGACATGGAGGAGGCCGTGGAGGTGAGGGCACCAGCCGTCTGCTGTCTGCAGGCCACATCACTCTCACCTTGAACTGTGCTGCAGCTGGAGCTATTTATAGATGGAATAATTTGCTTGGTTGTTGGGTATTGTTTGTTTTTAAGGATTTCTTAGAGTGATATGCTCGATGGTACACTCTGCTATTAAAATCGTGGAAAATGTGGGTTTTCAAGGCAAATTTAAAAGAATGAATAGAAAATTTGTAATGACAACCACATTTAGCCAAGTTTCCAGTAGCCCTAAAAATTGAACAAATAAATTCTTTCAGCAAGGACTGAATGTTTTCTCCTGGTCTGGTCTACCCGTCCCTCCATCCATCCGTGTGTTCATCCATCCATCAGAACGGTTGTCCTATTCCTTCTCTCCTGCAGTGTTTGTCCATAGGCGTTCTGGACATCTTTGGCTTCGAGGACTTTGAGACCAACAGCTTTGAGCAATTCTGCATCAACTACGCTAATGAACAGCTGCAGTATTACTTTAACCAGCACATCTTCACGCTGGAGCAGGTCAGGCCGTTTCTCCACACCTGCGCTCTGCCACAAACCCATCTTTGGCCATTTCTAGCTTATAGTTGAAATATGATATACTTCTGCCCTGTGTCTTCATCATTCTTTAATGATCCCTGATGTTTTGTCCTTTCGTGTTTTTCTTGGATTTACGAACAGCAGAAACTTCCTAAAGTCTCCACAAGCATTGATCATTAAAACCACATGAGTAGTTTGTGGTTTGTTTAGTCTGTTTTGCCCTCGTCATGGTGTTTTGCGTCTGCAGGAGGAGTATCAGGTGGAGGGCATCACCTGGCACAACATCGACTACACTGACAACGTGGGCTGCATTCACCTCATTAGCAAGAAACCCACTGGCCTCCTCTATTTACTGGACGAAGAGAGCAAGTATGAGCACAGTGGTCATTTGTGTCTACACGCCACCATCTGTGTCCCGCACTGCCCCGCCCTCTTTCTCTCTCACCTTCTTTGTTCGTGCTATGAAATATGCACACTAATATAAACACTACTGACACGAGTCCTCGGTCGTTCACTGAAGTAGCCCTTATGTCATAAAACGATGTTAACCCCGCCCCCTTATGTCATAAAATGATGTTAACCCCGCCCCCTTGTGTTATAAAACGATGTTAACCCCGCCCCCTTGTGTTATAAAACGATGTTAACCCCGCCCCCCCTCCCTTGTGTCTAGTTTCCCTCATGCAACAGATAAGACCCTTCTGGCGAAGTTCAAACAGCAGCATGAAAGGAACCCTTACTTCGTGCCCACGCCGGTGATGGAACCTGCTTTCGTCATCCTCCACTTTGCTGGCAAGGTCAAGTACCAGATTAAGGTAGCGTGTCCAGATTAAGGTAGCGTGTCCAGATTAAGGTAGCGTGTCTGGTCCTTCGTAGCTGTTGGACTTCTGCTCCACACCTTCTGTTTCATCGTCTCCGTGTCCCGTCCTCACCCGTTTATCCTTCCCGGCAGGACTTCCGTGAGAAGAACACGGATCACATGCGTCCGGACATCGTGGCCCTGCTGCGGAGTAGTGACAGCGCCTACGTGCGTCACCTGATCGGTATGGACCCGGTGGCCATGTTCCGCTGGGGCATCCTCCGCTCCTCGCTGCGAGCCCTCGCCGCCTTCAATGAGGCCGGTCGCCGCAGGGCCTCCAAAAGTGCCGGTAAACGTCTCGCCTCTCGACGGTTGGGATTAGCACCAGATTAGAGTAGAATATTTACATTCGACCTTTCTGTCGGCCTTTATTTTTTTACTACACAACGATCTGCGCTCTGAGGCAGGAGTCTTATGATCTCATTCAAACACGTGGACAGGAAAATAAAAGAGAACGATCTCTTGAGAGGGCGGTTGTTGTTTTAACAAATGACTTAACTAATATTTAAACAACACTTGGATTTGGTATCGTTATTGCACGAGCTGCTTGCCATTGTGTGTTGTGTTTTCCGCGCAGGTGTGGTCCGTCCTGTCTCCAGAGTTCCACTCGGAGAGCTGCAGAGGGCCAACGTGTCCATCGAGCGGATGTATCGGTAAGGCGTAGCGCAGGCCTGCCTGTGGCTAACGGGGAGAGAGGGAGAGAGAAAAATGGAAGTGCTGTGAGGAACTCGATCTCTTCCTGTCTTTTTTTTTTCTTTCTGTACGGGGTAGTCATGTGACCCTCCTCTCCCAGAGGCACACTGCAGACAGGCTCACACACGTAATCACCACTCACTCTTACACAAGTGTTGTCATATATGGTAACCATATAAAAGGTTAAAACCACCCATTATTAGACTGTGTATTGTCTGCAGTGTCTCTTGTGCTCTGACTTGGTGTTGGTCAAAAAAAATACCACCAGCAACTTATCTGTGACCAGTTTTATCCCCCTGCCTCAAACTGACAAAACCAGCAGCTGTGGGACAGGGACTGGTCCTAGATCAGGCCATGCTGGCCCTGCGTGTCTCTTCCGCCTTCAAATGATGTCCTGTGTGCTGTTTGTCCTCTACAGCCGTACGTCTATGCTTGATTTCTCATTTGATCTCTCAGAGGAGCGCCCCCTAGAGGCTTTTGAGGACATCTTTGCTAGTTTTGAGAGTAAGAAGTAAGTGTAGTGGGTGGAGGCAGCAGAGAGCGGAGGGGTCTGGCAGGAGAAGCTGGGGGCCCCAGGGGGACTGGGCGTACTGGGTGTACTGGGCTTACTGGGCATGCTCAGATTCTACATAGGGTGGTGTTGGTAAAGAGCACATGACAGCACTAGTGTCTTACAGTGTCAAAGTATGAAGCATAAACTAGCTACCCCGCAATATTGTCTAACTATATGCAAGTGTTCATATTTTTATGATTTATTAAGTATAGCTTCAAATGGTGAAGGGGGAGGGGCTTTGTACAGTGTTAATAAATTAACTACATCTACAGATCATGGAGGCATGACTGTCGTGGGTGTAACGTAGGGCACTGACCGATGAAAATGTTATGAGGAGGTGAATTAGTAATTTAGTTAGACGGAATCGTAAGGCAGAACCTACGATCAGCCTAATTACGCTATAAACTACTATAAAATCTAGTTAGCGAGCCCTTCAGGGCAGCAGGCGGGGCCACGGTGCGGTCTGCAGCCCCCCAAGCGTCTCCTGCCAGCCTGCCCTCATTGAGCTCCTGCTCCCCTGTACAGTGTGCCGGCTTTCATAAGTGCATGGACCACACAGAGACCGTTTAGCCGCTCGCCCCACACGGCCCGCATGGACATTCACCAGCACACACGCCGCTTCCCTCCCCTGGGGTGTTGGGTTCTGGGGACCGCATGGACCACTACTAGCTCTGTGTGTGTGTGTGTGTGTGTGTGTGTGTGTGTGTGTGTGTGAGAGAAAGATGAGAGCTTTGTGTCCTTGGTGAAGGGTTTTTCCTTTCCGGAGGTGTGTATTAAACACCTGTGTTGGGTTCCTTTCCTTGTACCACACCCTACCTCACTCCACCCACACACCCTCCCCCCCCACCTCTCCTGGCTCCTGGGGGGCTGAATCAGGGACATGCACGCCCAAATCATGACCTCCATTAAGGACTTGCAGCTGGATGACGAGGATCCACGCAAGCTGCTACAGTCCTGGGGTCGCCTACGATTCCCACGCCACCTCCTCCAGTGAGTCTGCAGACCTGACCCCCCGTGACCTCCGACCCCAGCTGCCCAACCACGCACGGCCCGTGACCCGTCTGCCCCGCCTCAGCTCTGCTTCACCAAGTCCCTCAGTGCTTGTAAAAAAGAACAGACTCTGTCTTACAGCTACGTAGAGCTCTAATAGACTCTCCTAATACGTTTGGTAGTAACTCCTACACGGCTCTTGGCTGCTCGTAGTAAACACGTGCTCTGTTTACGAGTCCAGATCTGAGCTTGGTTTGCCTGCGGCTGCAGTGCTGGATTGTGCTTGCCTGGCGAGGCCGTTTGCCTTCTGCCTCCTTTGATTCTATCATGAGGAAGGAGAAGAATGAAGATCCCCACTGTGAAATGTGATTTAATGTAATGTTGAATCACCGACTTGAGACTGATGAGTAATGATGCATCAGTGCGATTTTCACAGCCCTATTTCCTCACATACATTCGTCCAAAAGATGTTTACAATAGTGATGTCAAAGAGCAGATTACTCCTCCTCTCCTCCCCCCCGGAGTCCCGTCACGCCTCTGCCACTGGGCTTCAGGACCTCCCCACTGCACGCCTCACTGTGCTAACGCCTCACTGTGCTAACGCCTCACTGTGCTAACGCCTCACTGTGCTAACGCCTCACTGTGCTAACGCCTCACTGTGCTAACACCTCACTGTGCTAACCCTCAGTAACCCCCTTGGCTCGTGCCCAAACGCGTCCTAAACCTCCCTCTACCCCCCCCCCCTCCTCTCCCCTACAGGAAGACCAAGGGCACCAAAAGCAGACAGCTCATTCCCAAGGTAACGCCCCCCCCCGATGGCCAAACGTCCTCTGCGTTAGCTTGACCTTGATTCGAGTGCCTGTGTTTTTGTTATTGGATGTGCGTCCTGTGTGACCGTGCGCGTCTCTGTGCTGTGCAGAACCTGCTGGACTCTCGCTCGCTCAAGTTCATTGTGGGTCTTCATGACCGCACCACCAAGTCCCTGATGCATCTCCACAAGAAGAAGAGGCCGCCCAGCATCAGTGCTCAGTTCCAGGTGAAGGTTCCTCTGCCTGCTGAGCCGTTGGCAGTTATATCCGACTTAGTTTAACATCTAATGGTAGACCAGTGGTTCCCAAACTTTTTCTGCCGTGCCCCCCTTTAGTAGATGAGAATATTTTTGCGCCCCCCCCCTACACCCCCCCCCCCCCCCCCCCCCCCATATTGACTAGGGATGTGTTGAAAACTTACAAAAACAATAGGTTCACAACTTTGGTCAAACATGAAAAAAATTACCTGCAAGAAACATTTTAAATGGTTCAAGAATTCTAAATGTAATTTAAAATAAATAAGGAGATGAAATAAGAGAAACAGCAATACATATGCGGCTACTTTGCAAGCGCAGACATCACGCAGAGCACAAAGCATGTAACGGCCAGAAATATGTGTACTGTCTCTTTAAGGGAGCGAGTTGAGTGTGCGTATAGAATATTGTTTTTTTAGCTTTCCGCCGTAGACCGAGTCAGACCACTGCTCTTTAATTTATTTCTGTAAGTAACGCATTAAATGAGCTTTGGACAACTCACCAGTTCATGTATGAACAGTATTGCTGGAGCCCAGGTTTATTTTGGTCAACCAGCAAAAAAACGGACTAAGTGGAATACCACCAGCGCGAGTATTAGGGTTGAACTAACTCCGAAAAGCAAGCAATACAAGCATATAATTAGAGTGAATAGATCTGTTTTTATGGATCGGTCACATTGTCCCCGATACCCGATCTAGAATTTTTTCAGATATTAATATCGGAATCGGTGCATCCCTTGACACATGTGCACGTTTTACTTTCAAGCTCCGCGCCCCCCCTGCAATAGCTCCGCGCCCCACCTAGGGGGCGCGCCCCCCACTTTGGGAACCACTGTGGTAGACAATGAAGAGTTCCTGTTGGTTCCTGCTCTGTAAAGCGTTTCTGTTGGTCCTGACTGGACGGGTTTGTCTCTGTAGACCTCTCTTGGTAAGCTGCTGGAGACCCTGGGGAAGGCAGAACCCTTCTTCATCCGCTGCATCCGCTCCAACGCTGAGAAGGTACACACGGCCTGCACAAACCCGCCTTACACACGGCTAGTGCAGAGACAAAAACATCCGAAAACCCACCGAGTTCCAGTTCAGTTAATCATGTTTCATTATCCATATTTGCCAGTTCTGATTTTGGTACGTGAATGTTTACTGCATTTAAAACTGGTACAAGTCAGCAAAAACTTCAAAATTTCACCAATCACCCTTCAATCCAACACCCACCAGCCATAGCACGTGTCTCCAAATACACACCCACTGAATGGGTAGCCGACCCTTCTGTGAGCTGTGTGCAAGTTCACAAAGCCCAAGACGGTTACAGACACTTTCTTTCCCAAAGCATCTGTTTTAGTGATGGCAGTCAGGATATAAAGGCATATAAAATGGTTTTGGTAGTTCTACCTTGAATGTCTTTGGTAAGTGTATTTTGGTGTTTGCTAACTAGTAATTAATTATACATATGGTCTCAGTAGTGTTCAAGTACAAAAGCCCTACAATTCCACTTATGAAATTATCGTATTATTCAAAATATTTGTCATGTTCTGCTATCAAGTTGTGTGTGTCTGTGTGTGTGTGTCTGTGTGTGTGTGTCTGTGTGTGTGTGTCTGTGTGTGTGTGTCTGTGTGTGTGTGTGTCTGTGTGTGTGTGTGTCTGTGTGTGTGTGTGTCTGTGTGTGTGTGTGTCTGTGTGTGTGTGTGTCTGTGTCTGTGTCTGTGTCTGTGTGTGTCTGTGTCTGTGTGTGTCTGTGTGTGTCTGTGTCTGTGTGTCTGTGTCTGTGTGTGTGTGTGTCTGTGTGTCTGTCTGTCTGTCTGTGTGTGTCTGTCTGTCTGTCTGTCTGTGTGTGTCTGTCTGTGTGTGTGTGTCTGTCTGTGTGTGTCTGTGTGTGTGTGTGTGTCTGTCTGTGTGTGTCTGTGTGTGTCTGTGTGTGTGTGAGCAGAAGGAGATGTGTTTTGACGAGGCCCTGGTCCTGCAGCAGTTACGTTACACAGGCATGCTGGAGACTGTGCGTATTAGGAGGTCGGGCTACGGTGCTAAATACACCTTCCAGGTAAACACCAACTCATTCATGCTGGAACTGGTGCTGGTTCCTGTGAACTAGTCAATCTCTAGTACAGACCCACATATCAAATAGTTTGAGTGCCTGACAATTCAAAAGTTGAAAAACATAATCCAACTCGTATAAGAACGTAGCTTCTTTCTTTACCCAGAGGCAACTCTTTTTTTTTTTGCTCACGGGCAACTTTCTAAGTTTTGTCAGAGCTGCTGCTGATTTAGTGCTGCTGTTTTAGCAGTAGGTTCTCGTGCTCGTTGTAAAATTGTGGAAAAACAGTTAAACAACTTTACATGGTGACTCTAGGGCCCTGAAACTGACACCCTCCACGTTGTAATTGAAGTGAGATCTTTTAACGTATTAACAGAAATGTCTGACGTGCCGTTCATTCGCACCACAGGAGTTCATCGGACAGTTCCGCGTGTTGCTGCCGAGGAAGACCCCGTCTCAGGAGGACATATCGACTCTACTGCAGAACCTCGGCTTGGACATCAAGACCTACCAGATTGGCAAGACAAAGGTCCGCTTGTTGCCTGTCCTGAGCGTGCTGGAGCCCACTGTCTGTGAGCTTGTGTGTTTTTCTAGAGTTCGCTCACACCGCTTGGACCTTTTCTAGGTGTTCCTCAAAGAGCCGGAGAGACAGAAGCTTCTGGACGCCCTCCACAAAGACGTCATGCGCAAGATCGTCTTCCTGCAGCGCTGGTTCCGGGCGAAACTGCTGAGACGGCACTTCCTACAACTGAGAGCAGCAGCCGTGTTTGTTCAGGTAAGTTGACGTAATTCTGGCAGTAAGGTGTGTGTGGTTGTTCATGGTCGTGCGGAGTGCCGAGATGTGCTTCTGGTAACCCGGGTGGGTGCGCGCGCGTGTGTGTGTGTTCCCAGCGATCGTGGCGTGTGCGACAACAAAGGCAGTGTTGGGCTGCTTGTCTGATCCAGGCCACGTGGAGAGGCTCCAGATCGAGAGCTGAGTATCGACAACGCCGCTTGTCCGTCACCAAGATCCAGGCTCTCGTCAGAGGCCAGTCAGCCCGCAGGAGGTGCTTATCATTCAAAAATAAGGATAAAAATCAAATAACTAGTTATTTCGTAGTTATTTTTATGTAGTTTGTGAAATGTGATGCATTACTATTTTTACTGTTTTTTTTACTGAGGTAAATTCAGTAAAAATAACATTCGTTTTATTGTCTGTAAGAGGCTCATGTATATGTTATTAGGTACCACACTCTTCAGGAAGAGAAGAGGAAAAGAAATGAGGAAGAGGCTCAAAGGAGAAGAGAGGAAGAGGAAGCCAGACGGGCACAGGAGGCAGCCGAGGAAGCCAGACGGGCACAGGAGGCAGCCGAGGAAGCCATGCGGGCACGAGAGGCTGAGGAGGCCATCAGGAGACACAGAGAAGAAGAGGCGGCCTTGCTTGCTTTACAAGCCCAGAGGCATCAGGAGGAACAGAGACGGGTTGATGGTCAACCTTCAACGTTAACCAAACCAGTTGAAAGCAAGGCAGAGTCAGAGGTTTCCAGTCAGGCTTTGGTGGTGCAGAGCTGTGGAGAAACGGGTGGAGAGCAGGCGAGGAACTTTCAGGCTGAGGCTGGTCCTTGGCGCAGAGTTGAGGACAGTGGAAAGCAAGACCATGAGGAACCTGCCCAACTTCCAGAAGACCACAAAGGCACTAAAGCTACCACCATTGGGTTACCAGTAGTCAGTTCTAAAACCCCTGATGATGTTTTTCCAGAAGAGCGCACAGGCCTCAAAATTACATCCACCTCCACTGTCCCACAACCCACATCCAAACCATCCACCTCTGTTTCACCCAAGGAAGTCAAAGGTCCCCAGAACGCCTCCCCTGCGGTGCTGTCTGAGCCCGGCCGGACCAGAGCTCCTCCTGTGGGTAAGCTGCCCACCTCCCGGAGCCAGGAGAAGAGGGAGCTCAGGAGGCAGCGTGGTTTGGAACACAGCCACAGGGAGAGCGTGCGGGCGGCATCGGTGAGCAAAGACGAATTCTCACCAAAGCCCGGCACAGCCGCGCCCGAGAGTGCCCACGTGGAACGTGCCGACATCAAGGAGCTGGACCAGTACACCTTTGTAGCCTGGAGAGGGGAGAGGGCCAAGAGAGACGTCAAGGATGCAGGAGAGACGTCCAAGAGAGACGTCAAGGATGCAGGAGAGACGTCCAAGAGAGACGTCAAGGATGCTGGAGAGACGTTTAAGAGAGACGCCAAGGATGCAGGAGAGATGTCCAAGAGAGACGTCAAGGATGCTGGAGAGACATCCAAGAGAGACGCCAAGGATGCAGGAGAGACGTCCAAGAGAGACGCCAAGGATGCAGGAGAGACATCTAAGAGAGACGCCAAGGATTCCACCTCCCGCCCGGTCCGACCCACCGTCTTAGCCCTGGCTATCCCAGACTCCAAGCCTGAAGCTGCTGGCCACAGTGAACTTCCCAGACTCCCCAGCGTTGACTCACAACAGGCCGCCAGCAGACTCACCCCCACCGAGAGAGCCGCCACAGGCCAGAGCGGCAGCGGCCGACCCGAGACCTCCCTCACCTCCCAGACCCTGGACACCAAGAAGCACAAGATGCTACAGTATGGCTGATTATGGAGCCTTCTCCACATGCCGTCCTCCTCTGAAGCTCTTAATCCGCCTGCAACGAACGAAAGCGCCCCTTTGATTCCTCCGTCTTGTCTCCCTGCAGGCTGTCGATGTCTCGGTCACTAGATGATGTCTACGAGATGGAAGCTGCAGGATCCCTGCGGGACATCCCCGTGGGTGTACAGGTAAAGTGAGCTTTGGTCGTGGGCGGTTCCATCTTTGCAGCGCGGGTGTGTCCGAGGACTAACCCGTCTGATTTGAGACGACGCTCCAGCTCTGTCAGTCCCCTTTCCCCTCCAGATATGCCAGATTGGAGTAAGTCCAGTATTCACTGATATCATAAATGTGCTTCTCTGGCTCACTCAGGGTATCACGACTATACGCAAGTGCCCCAGACGCAGGCGTCGGCTAGACTTTATGCGTAACTGCTTGATGGTTAAAAGTGCAGAAATGGAGGACGTAGAATGCTGGACTTTCGATCTCAACACAAGCGTCCCGCTGCAGGTTACGTATCTCCCCTGGAGTCAGTCAGGAACTGCTTGGGGAGCTTTGGATGCTTGCGCTTCGAATCGGGGTTAAATCACATCCCCGATGGCCTGGCCGGCCCTCACTGGGAGACCACAGCAAAACTGAACTGCATTAGCCTGGCCTTCATTTGAGTAGATGTGTGCTACCCGTATCCATTTGCTTCCCAGAATAGAGGGTGCCGATTGGTTGTCGCCAAGATGGCATGGCTAGCCAATTGGATGTGCCCTAATGTAACACTCATTTTGATAATTGATCCAATAACAATCAACAACCTTAACTTTGGCTTGTGACACTTAGAATGTCAGTCATGCACAAATGGGGAGTAGTGTAATATCACACAGCTCTCAAACAGGACGACATGCAGGCAGTTCATTTGGGTATTTATTCATGAAACACGTGGCCCACTCCTGTATTACTACGGTCATTCAAGCTGATTCTGACATGCACAAAAAGCTTTACTTCTAAAAACGGTGAATTATAGTGTCTTACCGTTACTCAGTGTGTTTCTTATTCATCACAGAGTCACATCAAAGTGCCAAATCAACTCCAAAATTATACAAAATGTAATCTTTGTATGATGTATTCTGCCTGCACAATGTGATTTTATCTACTAAATGATTAAAGTACAGAGTAGTGTAGTCAGAACACCGTTAGATAGCCCCATTAGTAGTTAGATAGTCCCATTAGACCCTGATTGTATTTGAAGCATGAAAGGTTGTGCGTGTAACCCTACTTACTGTGACTGCGACAAAGCCGTCCTCTGTGTGGGACTAGGAGACTAGGGCCGTTGTGTGTTATAAAAAGCAAAAGTGGGCCGTTGGTTTTGAGGTCTTGACTGATACCAAAATGTATCTGCGTTCTGAGCTAACATGGTGCTTCAGGGGGAGTGTGATCTGGAGATTGAGGGCTCTTTAACACTGGTGGTGGTTCCAGCTGATCTTGTGAGTGCACTGCTGCTTCTAATGCAAGAATCAAAAGCCTTGTTTATCTGAAATGCATTACAGTGAGTACAGCAGGTTAAAACTATAGACGCTTAAGGCTACAAACTCCTGCCCAAACCGTAAAGCGACTTGGCGCCGACGTTGCCAGCCATGCCAGATCCCGCCCAGCTGCGCCGTGATTCGTGTCTGACCCGGTTGTGTTTAACGACGCAGACCCTGCCACGTGCTACGGACGTGCTGCATGGAGGAAAGGCTGGCAGTGTGAAGAGAACCGCCCACCAGGACGGCCCCGCCCACCAGGACGGCCCTGCAGTCCATCCGCCTACCCCGGAGAGGTAAGAGCTGTACACACGCGTGTACAATACACCAGGTTTCCAGAGACACGGGACATTTCAGGCATACCTTCTTTACTTCACTGTGATTCAGACCCCTACCTCTACAGTACACTGCAAACCAGAGATCAGATGTATATAAAACGCTGTGTTCATCAGGCACGGTGACTTTGCAGCTGGCCTTCTCCATAGAATACCTTTGTACAGTAATACCACAGTACTTATAATGCGGTCCATCCATGGTACTAATAGTTTGGTGGTTTGATCATGGTAAAAGTACAATGGTACTTACCCTGACTTCACCAGTACTGTGGTACATTTGATACCTACCCTGGTGTTTTCACAGCAGTATAGTGCTGTAGTTTAATGGTACAATAGTGGTGTCTGGAGTAGTGGATAAAGGTAATCAACACGTTTCTTTTTTTTCTTTCCTTAAATTTTCTTGGTTTCTGTGAAAACACTGAAACGCAGATTCCTTCTGGCCAGCTGTCCAAATGACATAGTGGCCGAGAGTCGAACACAGAGTGATGACGTATCTCGTCCTGTAGGCCGGCGAGCTGGTGTCCAAGTAATTTGTTTTGGTTCTCATGCTTATCACATTTATAGTGGCGTGAGAGTAGTATGAGTGATGAAGGTCTTTCATATTCTTTCATTTTATTGATGGCTTACATAAAAGAAGCATTTTTGTTTTGTTGCATCGCGAGTGAACATGATGCCAGTCTCAACATGCTCTTGGCATAAATACGTTACACCATTTTGCGGTACGTGTTGTGCTTCTGGTAGTTTAACCTGAGAGTCTTGCTGAATGAGAATGCAAGTTAGACAATACTCTTGGTTCACGATGTAGTGAAGATGGTACCAACTGATAACGCCAAATCTGTGAAGACGCACTCTCCCCCTGTTAACCTCAGTAACCCTCAAGAATGTAGTCACTGACGAGTTTTGCATTCTCTCAGAATGTTTCAAGCCTGCGGTGACTAGACGCCTTGTGTGTGTGTGTGTGTGTGTGTGTGTGTGTGTGTGTGTGTGTGTGTGTGTGTTCATATTGAATGAGAAAACCCTTATCTGGAGTGAGAGGTTGTCAGACAGGAAGGTTTGACTCATGTTGCACGTGGGAACGCTCTGGCCCTGGTTCAGCTTATCTGACCTGCTCTTTTGTCTGACTCTTGACGTGAGGTTTTTACTCCCATATATAGCTGCAAAACAGCTGCACTGAGGATTCCTTCAATTCCTGAGAACTTTGGCCTCTTCGGATAGGTTAGCTTATTCCTCCTGCGTTGGGAAAGTCTGATGGATTGCTGTGAACTGTCAGACAAGACGTGTCCACTGCTGAGATGATGGTGATGTCCGTTCCAGAATGTTCCATCAACAAACATTAAAATGGAGTTGCTTTTCTGATTGAGAGTTTGATTGACATCAACCAGGAATTCTTTATATTTTTGGTTGCCAGGCAGCGTTTTAGGAAGATTTGTGCACTGACCAGGCTGATGGTGTAGACCAGGGATGTCAAAGTCAAATATACCGAGGGCCAAAAAACCAAATTTGCTACAAGCCGAGGGCTGGACTGGTTCAATGTTTCTTAAAACATATTAAAATGATTGCACATAGCCTATTGAACCAAGACCTAACACAGTGTATATTATTTAATGCTTAAATGAATAAAGCAATATTTTCTTATGGATCTGTCAGTAATTTCAAGTGAAAACATTTTTCAACAAGCAAACAGATAAAAACAAACTTCCTTCATAGAAAACATGTCCTGTACATTAAATGAATAAAGTAATAAAGGTTTGAAAAGTGCTGGAATTTAGGCTAAAGTACTTGAAAATGCTTGAAATTGTAACGACTTCGTTTCACAACAAATATCTGTCTGACTGAACAGTTCTCTTGTAGTACGTTAACAAATACGAGCCTCTTGTAATTCCAGGACGAAACATGAGAGAACGTGAAGACGTTAAGATTGGGCGTTTTGAAAATAAACAACCATTAAATAATGTGAATAAAAAAGCGAATTATTTCGACTATATGTATAAATATTTAACTTAATTAAGTTTAACTGGTGCGCGCATTTACAAAATTCGAGAGGTGCACGACCATGCGAATCGACAGCGTGCGACGCCGTCGCGCACGGGCGGAGCCACTGCGATTACGTCATTTTCGCCGCGCAGACCCTCGACGCTTGTGCATTGTGGGGAATGTAGTGTTTGTGCGTGCAAAACACCATCGGGCGGCTGTGGCCTACGGGCCGGTTCTAATAGTAATTAGCAGGCATGAAAATCTGTCACCTTTCGGCGAAATTCGCCGTTTTGAAGTTGAAAAGGGTGACCTGCGTGAATCGTGTAGATCCGAGGAGTTTTTTGTTTGGGGGGGGGGGGGGGGGGGGGATGGTCGGGAGATTATATGTATATATTTTAATTATCATATTGACTTAATAAGCAAACAGAGCACTTCCGAAATCGGCTATTTCAATGACACAGTGGCCAGCAGTTTCCGCCCAGAACCTTCATAGAGGCCAAATAGCGTTTCAATCATACGAACGTTCTTCATTCATGTTATTCATTTACTGCTAATGAGAAGCAGGACCTAGTGCTACACCGGGGACAAGTCAGAAGAGCGTACGTTTACCACTACATTTACCAGATCGTACATTTACCACTACATTTACCAGATCGTACATTTACCACTACATTTACCAGATCGTACATTTACCACTACATTTACCAGATCGTACATTTACCACTACATTTACCAGATCGTACATTTACCACTACATTTACCAGATCGTACATTTACCACTACATTTACCACATCGTACATTTACCACTACATTTACCACATCGTACATTTACCACTACATTTACCACATCGTACATTTACCAGATCGTACATTTACCACTACATTTACCAGATCGTACATTTACCAGATCGAACATTTACCAGATCATACATTTACCAGATCGTACATTTACCAGATCGTACATTTACCACTACATTTACCAGATCGTACATTTACCAGATCGTACATTTACCAGATCATACATTTACCAGATCGTACATTTACCAGATCGTACATTTACCACTACATTTACCAGATCGTACATTTACCACTACATTTACCAGATCGTACATTTACCACTACATTTACCAGATCGTACATTTACCACTACATTTACCAGATCGTACATTTCCCAGTGGATTTAATTGGGTTATTAATGGTTTCAATCGTTTTCATATTTTGCGGTAAAACAAAGTTACTGCCGTTCGCTACAGCGTTGAACACAGTCAGAGCCACAAGCTCTTGTGATAAATAGGTAGATAGATGGGCCTATTAAGTTCGCGTCAAACCCGTGTAGTTAACGGTGACATAAAATAAGAAACGAGATTTTTTTTTCTAGTGTCTGTAGTTGTAACTGGTGAATCCAGGGACGGGTGAGGACAACATTCGCGCCAGGGCTGAAAAGGTTGACGATGAAGTTGTAAAAAAAAATAATAACGCGTGGCCACGACTTACTAACGCGTGGGAACGAGATACTATGTCGCCTTTCACACGCGGCAACAAAGTTAATTTTTTCACAGCAAAGCAAGCAGATACCAGGGATGTTCGCGAACTGACTGCCCAAGGAAGGTAAACCTGGCTTTATATAAAGTAATACTTAATAATCTTGTTCGCACGCGTTAATTATCTCGTTCGCACGCGTTAGTAAGTCGTTCGCACGCGTTATTATTTTTTTTACATGTATCACCTGTCGCTGTATCCCCGTACACCAGCAGCCACACCCCCCCCCCCCCGCCGCCGTATACCCATGACGTCACATGTCAACGCCCCGTCGCCGTATCCCCATGACGTCACATGCCCCGCCCCCCAGTCTTCTCACCTTTTTAACCCCTGACCCATTTTCATGCCTGAATTAAATATCATCCAGGGGGCCATAGATAATCAATTCGCGGGCCGGATCTGGCCCGTGGGCCTTGACTTTGACACATGTGGTGTACAGTCTTGTAGCCTATGTATGTTTGCCATTGAGGATTTTGGAGATTTTGGAGTTCTCTGCTCTCAGTGCAGCTGGTTCAGGTCATTTAGTTTACACTGGGGTGTCAGGCAAGGCAAACACAGGTGTAGCAGACACACACTGAGACCAGGACTGCATAAGAGTATATAATATAACGGTGTATAATAAGACTGCATGTTACTCACTGTGAACAGTGGGACTCTGTCTCACCTGGCATGATGACTGTGGTGTGTTTGTCTTAAAGGCCAACAGGATTCCTCCGTAAGATCCTGAAGAAACGTCCTCATAAAGAGGCACAGACTCCGGAGGACGGAGAGCTCACGATGGCTGCCGCTTTAGCCGAGAAAGCGGAAGGTACTTGGTCTACCTGGAGTGATCACAAAGTTTGTTTACTTTGTATCAAAAGCATAAATGCTTCCGTCTCTCTCTCTCATGCACACAGTCACGTCCCCGACGCGGCCACATCACCCCGAGCTGCCCGGCGGGCGTCTGAGCCGGAACCCCACCATTAAGATCAGCAGGGCCACACGGGTGACCGAGCAGTGGAACGCCTCGCTGGACCGAGAAATCACCAACGCCAACGAGCTCCGACACCTCGACGAGTTCCTGGGGAATCAGGTCTCAGATACACACCAGCACAGCACAGCACAGTGATCACACCAGCACAGTGACCACACCAGCACAGCACAGCACAGTGATCACACCAGCACAGCACTGCACAGTGATCAGAGCACAGAAATCTGAATAGATACAAATTTTTGCTGTTGGTTTAATTGCATAATAATGACTCCAAACTCATTATATGGAGTTTTAATGCTTTATAATATCTGTTTTTCTCTCATACACCCTCTTATGCCTCTCTCTCGCTCTCTCTCTTGCTCTCTCTCTCTCTATCTCTCCCCTCCCTCCCTCCCTATTGACCTCTTGGTTTAGGTGAATGATCTGCGCTCTAGAGGGAAGCAGTTGTCGGGAACTGAGCACATCTTCATCACAGCCACCATGCAGTTCAGAGAAAACATCAAAAGCATGTATTCTCTTCCGGTGAGTGGCGACGTCATGCGCTGTACTCACACTGTGGATGTGTGCAGCGTCCCGGTGAGGCAGGGCCAACACCATCATTGAGGCTTTTCCACAACCAGCATCATTAAATAACCAGCTATGATGACCTGTTCATATAAAGCATCATACAAGCTTTCCTCGTGTACGTTATGTGTACACACTACATACAGGTGCATCTCAATCAGTTACAATATCATCAAAAAGTAAATTTATTTCAGTAATTCAGAACAAATATGAAACACATATACTATGTAGATTCATGACGGAGAATCTATTTCAAGTGTTTATTTCTGTTAATGTTGATGATAATGGCTTATCGCCAATGAAAACCCAAAAGTTCTAATTAACTGAGCACCTGTATGTTCTGTTCATGACCTTATGAACAAAATGTTCTGTATGCTTTAGTACCCGATGTGTACAGGTATTGAAAGATGTTTGGATTCTGTTCCTGAAATGATAGAAGTGTGAATAAGACCAGGGCGGTCTGTGCTAACACTGATCCGTGTGACCTGCAGAAGCCCCACACGGGCTACAAGGGCCTGATGAGGAGTTACCAGAACAAGGTGATCAGCTTGGCGGGAGAGAAACAGAAGAATGAAGTCCAGCTGGTGGTGAACCTGTTTCAGTCTGTGCTGGACGGCTTCATCAGAGGGGAGATCAAGAGAGAGGAGGCCGAACCTGCTAAGGTAAACACGCGTGATCACACACGCACACACACGTGATCTCACACACACACGCACACGTGATCACGTCGCGCACACGTGATCGCGCGCACACGTGATCGCGCGCACACGTGATCACACATGTGGTCACACACAAACACGCTTACATACACACACACACAGGTACGCGCGCACACACACGTTATCATACACAAACACACATACGTACGCGCACACACATACACACACAAACATGATCACACACACGCACACGTGATCACACGCACACACAAACATGATCACACACACACACACAAACAAACATGATCACACACACACGTGATCACGCACATGTGATCACACGCACACACAAACATGATCACACACACACACGTGATCACACACACACACATGATCACACATGTGGTCACACACAAACACGCTTACATACACACACACAGGTACACGCGCACACACACGTGATCATACACAAACACACATACGCACACGCACACACACATACACACACGTGTGAAAAGGCAAAAGGATGACATTATAATTGTTACAATGTAGAACTTTTGTACTTAAAACAATACTTAATATTATTTATACATTTATCTGTCTCAGCTTCCTAAAGGTCGTAAGAAAAGGCGCAAGAAAGACAAGAATGTAAGTAGCACTATTCTGATCTCTAGAACATTACCACACATATTCTCGGGTGAATTTTCAGATCATGTTGATACATATCATGTGTGTATTATCAATTTGTAACTACCTATATATAATAAAAAAAACCCCTCTAAACTCTAAACTCTAAAGTAAAAAATAAATAAATAAAACAACGAAAATAAAGACTATAAATTCTTTCTCTAACCCTCCACAGTTGGAGAGTCCCTTAGATCACATATTCACCCACTACCAGGTGAACATCATGCAGTCATGTGACCAGTGCTCCTCGTACATATGGGGGATGGAGAAGGCCTACATGTGCAGTTGTGAGTATAGTGCACCTCACACACACCTGCACCATCACCTGGGGGTTCAGCTCAGTCTTGGGCCTGCAGCACACCTAGTGCTACAACCAGCCCCCACATTCACATCACCTGCGTGGGTGTGTGACGTGAGCAGGGAGACGGAGGAAGACAGAGAGTGTACACACACACACACACGTACCGCCTGAGACAAGCCACGAGACTTTCACCTCTTTCCCCCTCGCAGTTCTCATTTCATCAAGTTGTGCGATATTTTTTCTCTCTCTCTCAATTCAATTCAATTCGATAAGCTTTATTGGCATGACCATATTCAGTTACAGTATTGCCAAAGCAGTGTTATCATTCAACATGAATAACTCATTGAAAAATATGAACAATTCTAATTATGATGAACTTGAACATGAATTTAAAGTTGAAGAAGTGAAAGAAAGGAAAGCAAATAAATAACAAAAGTAGAGGAGAAAAAATAAATAAATAGATCAACATAAATCAGTGTGTTTACAAACAGGGTATGTGTGTGTGCGTTTGTGTGTGTATGTGTGTGTGTGTGTGTGTGTGCTACTCACTGTCCCTCATGTTATGTAAGGTAGATACATATCTCCCCGCTAAAGTGCTGCTTTCTTTCTTTTCTCCCAGGAGGATGGGGAGTTTGTCATTATTAGATAGGGACTTAAAGTTGGGGTGAATCAGCTCAAATTTTGTGAAGTACATAAGACGTATTTGTTGAAAAGTTTCACATTCAGTGAGGAAGTGCAGCTCTGTCTCTATAGTTACACTTTTACACTGTTGGCAGAGTCTCTGCTCTCTGGGCAGCCATGATTTCTTGTATCGGCCGGTCTCGATGGCCAGGCTATGTTCACTAAGTCTGTACTTTGTCAACGTGGTTCTGTGTTTAGTATCAGTCACTGTAAGCAGGTAGTCTGCTACAGTGTACTGTCGTTTTAGGGCCAGATAGCACTGCATTTTGTTTTGTGCTTGTGTTTGTGCGTTCCAATGGGTGATGTAGTTTTGTTTTTGAAGTGTTATAATTTGGTTTGGCCTGATTGATTGTATTCCAGTCTGGTCCTGATGTGGAACAGTGTTAGTGTTGGTTAGTGTCAGGACCAGCTGTGTGAGGGGACTCTTCTCTCTGTTCAGCTCTTGGCATTGCAGGGCTTTGTAGTGGTAGGAGTGGGAGTCACTGTTTTTAACATGTAGCCAATATTTGATACTCCTTTTTTGAATTTTGAGTAATAGTGGGAATTGGCCTAATTCAGCTCTACAGGCATTATTTGTTGTCTTCCTGTGAACGTGCAGAATACTTTTACAAAATTCTGAGTGCATTATTTCAATTGGGTGTCTGTTCCATTGTTCAAAATTGTGGTTTACGAGTGGCCCCCACACCTCACTACTATACAATAGAATTGGTTCTATGACGGACTGGAATATTTTTAGCCAAATTTGAATTGGTATTTGAATTTGAATTTGCCGTTTGATTGCATAGAATGCCCTGCGTGCTTTCTCTCTCAGTTCATTAACTGCTGGATTGAAGTTTCCAGTTGAACTAATCTTCAAACCTAAGTAATTGTAGACTGTACAGGACTCTAAGGTTTGTGACCCTAGTGTGAAATGTGATGTGCTTCCCTGAAATCTGGCTCTTTTTTGGAAGATTATTGTTTTGGTCTTTTTCAAGTTCACTGCCAGGGCCCAGGTCTGGCAGTACTGCTCCAGCAGGTCCAAGTTCTGCTGTAGCCCCTTCTCTGTGGGGGACAACAGAACCAGATCATCTGCATAGAGCAGAAACTTGATTTCTGAGTCATGTAGAGTGAGACCAGGTGCTGCAGAGCGTTCTAAGGTGGTGGCCAATTCATTGATATATATGTTGAATAATGTTGGGTTTAAGCAGCAGCCTTGTGTCACTCCACGCTCCTGGGAGAAGAATGTGCTTCTTTTGTTGCCAATCTTTATACCGCACCTATTATTTGTGTACATGGATTTAATAATGTCATATATTTTACCCCCTACACCACTTTCTAATAATTTGTAAAATAGACCATTGTGCCAAATTGTGTCAAATGCTTTTTTAAAATCTATGAAACATGCAAATATTTTGGCTTTTTTCTGGTTAACATGTAGGTCAATTAGGGTGTGTAGGGTGTAAATATGATCTGATGTGCGGTGATTTGGTATGAATCCAATCTGGCTTTTACTCAAAACACTGTGCTTCATAAGGAAGTTTATAAGTCTTGAATTAATGATACTACAGAGTAGCTTCCCCAGATTACTGTTCACACAGATGCCTCGGTAGTTATTAGGGTCGAATTTATCTCCACTTTTGAAAATCGGTGTTACAAGTCCTTGATTCCAGATATCAGGGAAGTGACCTACACTCAGAATCATGTTGAATAGTTTGAGGATGGCTAATTGGAATTTTTTGCTTGTATGTTTGATCATTTCATTTAAAATGGCATCAGGCCCACTTGCTTTTTTTGGTTTTAAGGTAGATATTTTATTTCTATTTTATTTATTTTTTTATTTTATTAAATATTTATATTTTATTTAAGTTCCTGCTCAGTAATGGGGGAGTCCAGGGGATTCTGGAACTGTTTTATTGTCCGTTCTAATGTGTTAAGTTTTTCAGTTATATGTTTTTGTTCAGGTATTGTATTGGGTAATTTATTATAGAGTGACTTAAAATGTGTTATCCATATGTCACTATTTTGGATAACCAATTCTTCAGATTTAGGTTTATTAGGAGTGTTCCAGTGGTTCCAAAAATTATTTGTATTGATGGACTCCTCAATTAGTGTCAGTTGTTGTTGTGTATATTGAGCTTTTTTGATTCTGAGTGTACGTTTGTAGAGTTTCAGTGTTTCACAGTACTGAAGGCGTAAATCTGCATTGTTTGGGAGTTTGTGTTTTTGGTTTGATAGTTTTCTTAATTCTTTTCTGATGTTTTGACATTCTGTATCAAACCACTTATTATCTGTTGGATTTGGTTTGTTCCTTAATTTTCTTAGGTTGCATATTTTGGCAGTTTTAATAAAAATGTGATTTATATTCTTAACTGCAAGATTGATGCCTTCGTTACAGTGAGTGTGTGTGGTGTCCAGAAAGGTGTCTAAAAGTGTTTGAATTTCTTGAGTGCTGATTGCTTTCTGGAACTCTTCTGCGTTGTTTTGGGCCCATCTGTATGGTCTCCTGATATTAAACAGCTTACTGGGCTGTGTGAGTGCAGTGTTGTTATTCTCTGTCCTTTTAATGAACACAGTGATTTGGCTGTGATCAGACAGAGGAGTTAGTGGTTTAACAATGAATGCACTGAGAGAGAAAGGGTCTAAATCTGTTATGACATAATCTACTGTACTGTTGCCAAGAGGTGAGCAAAAGGTGTATCTCCCCAAAGAGTCCCCTCGTGTCCTACCGTTGACGATGTACAGACCCAGATTTCGACAGAGCTGCAGGAGGTCCTTCCCAGTCTTGTTTGTCTGTGTGTCAGAATTATATCGGGGCAAATTATTCAAGTTTCTTGGGTAATGATATCCAAATATGTGATTGTTACCTTGTTCTGTGTTGAGATCAGGTAGAGATCCGGTACGTGCGTTCAGATCTCCACAGATCAGCACACTTCCCTGGGCCTGGAGGATGCTGATTTGATCATGGAGACTGGGCAAAATATCTTCGTTGTAGTAAGGGGATTCACATGGAGGAATGTAGATTGAACAAAGGAATATATTGTTTGGAGTGTTTAGAATTTCTTTATTAATTTTAAGCCAAATATGTGTTTTTTCAAATTTTAGGGGAGTTATGAATTTAGACAGTTCTGATCTATACCAAATAATGATTCCACCTGAGTCTCTGCCTCTTTTGATGTTGGGCTGTTTAACAGAAGGGATTATTATTTCCTTGTAGTTTGCGGGACAGTGAGTGACTGAGTCTGATTTACTCCAGGTTTCCTGGAGAATTATAATGTCATTGTCTTTTGTGTTGTTTGTGAAATCAGTGTTTGTGGTTTTGTGTCCAAACAGGGATGATTTAATACCCTGAATATTCCACATGGAGATAGATAATGGTTTCATTCTTTAAATGTGATATATAATACTAGTACAAAAGAATTAGAATGAGATAAACCTGTAAATATGAAGTATTGCTATTATATGTGTAAACATTCATGCATATAAACATACATGTTAAGATGTCCAACGACCAACAAATATATATACAATGTTAAATATTTATCTGTTTATCTATTAATTTATTTCTCAATTTATGAGTTGTGATCATGGGACTTAGCTCAACAGTCTGTTGCATATGAGGTTGAGGAGCTGCTTGATTTCGTCCATCTCTGTATTATTTGTGGGGGTTGTAGTTTTTACTCTCTCTCTCTCTCTCTCTCTTTCAGACTGTAGAATGGTTTGCCACAAAAAGTGCCTGAGCAAAATCGTCACGGACTGTTCAACCTACTGTTCAAAGAAGGTAAGACTCTGAGTTCAATGTCGCATGGATTCTGAAACTGCACATTAGTGTCACCCTGAGGAGCTAAATAAAGCTGCACAAAAGGCCATGTTGTTGGCGTCGAGCAGAGGGCGTTTTCTCCATGACTGTAGGTGTTCATTCTTCCCCTGGGGCTCTCACACTGCCTGTTGAAGTGTGTGTGTGTTTTTTTTTGTTTGTTTTTTGGTTTTTTTGGGGGGGTTTTTTGTATTCAAGTTACCTTTGTCAAAAGTGCTTGAAACTGCAGACTTGATACGCTGTCTCTCTTTCTCTCCTCCCACATTCGCTCTCTCTCTCTCTCTCTCTCTCTCTCTCTCTCTCTCTCTCTCTCTCTCTCTCTCTCTCTCTCCCCCTCCCCCCCTCTCTCTCTCTCTCCCCCTCCCCCCCCTCTCTCTCACACACTCTCTCCCTCTCACACACACAAACACACTCTCTCTCTCTCTCTCTCTCCCCCTCGTACCGTGCCAGACTGAAGACGACCCAGGCTACCAGCACTTCGGGGTGTGTGTAAGCCACCTGACCAGTGAGAAGATCCCGGTGCCCGTGGTGCTGGAGCTCATGCTGGAGCACGTTGAGATGAACGGCCTCTACACCGAGGGCATCTACAGGAAGTCCGGCTCTGCCAACCGCATGAAGGAGCTTCGCCAGCTCCTGGAATCTGGCAAGTCCTCGCCCACACGGCCGCGCTGTAGCGTCCCTCAAACGCGCCGCATGGGTCCACCACAGGTCTTCTGTGGTCATACCTCTATGTAAAGGAAACCTGTTTTCACTGTGTTGATGTCATTCATGTCAGTATAGATTGTGCACTTAATGAAGTGCTTTGTTTAATGCAGAAATTTGTATTGGTGCAGTCAAACCAGTTAGAATGTCCCATAACATTTGTTTTTTAAATTATATTAACATTTATTTCATGTTGACCGTATTCCAGAAACATGCGTGTGTTGTATTGCTCTGCCAGAGTATTAAGAATGCATCTGTGTCTCCAGACCCCCATAAGGTGTGTTTGGATGAATACCCCATACACACGGTGACCGGCCTGGTCAAACAGTGGCTGAGGGAGCTCCCTGACCCCATCATGACCTTTAACCTCTATAATGACTTCATCCACGCCATAGGTGAGTTTCACCTCCATTCAGCCTAGTAAGAGTTTATATAGACACATTTAACCAAAATAACCACAAATATAAAACAGCATCTGACAAATGAAAATAATTACAACAATGATCAGTTAACTGAGCCAAAAGCTTCTCAATAAAGCCTAGACTTAAAAGCATCCTAATTTAAACAATGAGTTGCCAAAGATTAATGATGGAAAAGTAAATTATACATTTAATAATATAAATACAATGTTTCTTGCAGGAGTGAGTGAAAGTCATTGAAGTAGTTAAAAAATTTAAAAATAAAAAATCTATGGACAATAATGATATTGATATGGCTATTGTGAAAGATGTTATTTATTGTATTATTAAACCTCTTACTCATATTTGTAATAGATCATTCTTAACTGGAATGTTCCCTGACAAAATGAAAATAGCCAAAGTGTTTCCAGTCTATAAAAGTGGTGATAAGCAAATCTTGACAAATTATAGACCTATATCATTACTACCACAATTTTCAAAAATTCTGGAAAAGATCTTTGTAAAAAGACTGTATTTACATTGAATGTTTCTTGCAGGAGTGAGTGAAAGTGAAGTCATTGAAGTAGTTAAAAAATTTTAAAATAAAAAATCTATGGACAATAATGATATTGATATGGCTATTGTGAAAGATGTTATTTATTGTAATTAAAGCGCCTTTTCCAGGTCCTGAGCTGATAGAAATGCCTTAATCTTAGTGGCTGATCTCAGCTGATGAACGGAGCTCTTAACGGCAGAGTTTGTGGAACCTGAGGGCAGGATCAAATATAACCCCGACATTCTTTACTTGGGGCGTCACATGAACCGACAGCCCGCCAAGGTGATCCATTAAGAGACGAGAGCCGAGGAGAACCGCCTCAGTTTTAGTGATTCTAGGCAGTTCTAGAAACATCTGCACCATCGATGAAGGACTAGGACAGCTCGGCTGTCTGGGCAGCTGTGCTGGTAGCCGGGCTGACGAAGCCCATCGGCCATAGCGCCGCGGTTAGACTCCTTAAAAAGCAAGACGGTTTCGTTTGTTTTCTTCGTGTGTCTTGAATGCTGAAGGCAGCAGCTGTTGTGATGAGTGTGATAATCGTCCCGTCACATTATCTCTCCCGTCATTCTTTCGGCTACAAAAACCTCCTCGCGTTGCCAGAGCTGCCGGAGAGAGCGGAGCAGGTTCACGCCGTGTACGGACTGGTGGAGCAACTTCCTCCAGCCAACTTCTGCACCCTGGAGAGGCTCATCTTCCACCTGGTCAGGTACGGCGGCCACGCCCAGCTGCTGCAAAGCCGCATTGGGGAGGGGGTTACGGTTGTGTCTCTCGACTTCGCGTCTGTGCGGTATGAAAGGTCACGCGTTAACCAGCGAGGTGTTTGGACCTGTGGAATTGTCCGTGCAGGGTGTCGAGAGAAGAGAAGAGTAACCGGATGACCCCCAACTCTCTGGCCATCGTTTTTGCCCCCTGCATTCTGCGTGGGCCCGACAGTGAGGACCCCCTCCTCAGTATGAAGGACGTCGCCAAGACAACCACGTGCGTCTCTCCAATATATACACGGTCCTCACGAGGAAGATTAGGGGGGGGGGGGGGGAGATGTCCATCTGTAACGAGATCTGTTTCAAAAAGATACATGAGACACAGAAATCGGTTAATAATTAGCATTTGGCTGCCCCAATTAGTATGGGGATTTCAATAAATATACATGTTAGTATAGTGACTGGTTAGTATTCCATCTTGTTTTATTGACCTATCAGAGCTGCTTCGTGGTGGTTAGTAATGTAGCACCATTGAATGTCTTCAGAGCCAGATTCTTCAGAGATTGGTGTGTTTGTGTGTCCAGGAGCAGGAACTAACCTGTCTTCTCTTGCCTTGTGTCTCTCACCGCTGGGATGCTCGTCTTTGTCTGGGTGTCTGCGTGCGTGTCTGGCTGCGTGTGTCTGTGTCTGTCTGTGGTTGGGTGTTCGTGTGGGCATTCTCATTCCCTACAGGTGTGTTGAGATGCTGATTAATGAGCAGATTAAGAGGTACAATGAGAAGATGGAGGAGATTGAACAGCTGGAATACGCAGAGACGCTGGCCAAGAACCAGCTCAAGTTGAAGAGGAACAACACGGTGAGCTCGGAGGTCCAACACCTTCCACACACACCGCAGCTCCTTCCAGCTTGGGTCCCAGCTTTTACCCAGCAGTCTGTGTTTTGGTCCTGTCTATGTATATCTGTTTGTCTCTATCCCTCTCTCCCTGTCTGTCTCACTCTCCCTGTCTGTCTCACTCTCCCTGTCTGTCCCTCTCCCTGTCTCTCTCACTCTCCCTGTCTCTCTCACTCTCCCTGTCTCTCTCACTCTCCCTGTCTCTCTCAATCTCTCCGTCTCTCTCGCTCTCCGTCTCTCTCTCTCCCTGTTTCTCTCTCTGTTTATCCAAGCGTTAGTTACTCCGTGAGTGTGTGTTGCAGTTCAACGTTCTCTCTGTGTTTTTTGCTGTAGAGCTGGCATTTACCCCTCAGGTTTACCTCTCCATACAAAGGGGTTGTGGTATGTACGCGTGAACGTTCCTCTGGTGCACGTGGGGTCCTGAGTCCTCACTCGTGTGTGTGTGTGTGTGTGTGTGTGTGTGTGTGTGCGCACGTGTGCACGTGTGCATGCGGTGCCCCTCTCACTAACTCCCGCTGCACGCCATGTCTGTGTGGTGTGTGTGGGGGAAGCACTCGGAGCTGATGGTGTTGAGCACCGTACATGTGTACTGATTACTGGGCTGGTTTGTTTGGGGGGGTGTTTGAATTGAAAGATTATATTCTTTCTCAGAGCTTCCTCTCTCCACACATGCATCTTGGTTTGTTTATTTGAATTAATAAAGCATCAGTTTAAATGCAACGAAAAACATTTTTTGTTTCTTAGTGCATGGTATCGTCCATATTGTCATGATATTCATATCATTTCTTAGTATCAAAACATAAATCATCATTGTTGAAAATGTAGTCTGATGTTGGTATGAATAGTACATATTGAGCTTTATTAATTTACCCATTACTTTGCTTTATGTTGCATGCAGTGCTGCTATGTAAGACTTCATGAAAAGCCACCACTCAAACATGATGATATCCATTTTGTCCATGTACTAACCACAGCGGTGTGACCCGGTTCCTCCTGGATGTTTGGCTGTGTTGGTATTCTGAACAGTTATTTCCTTTCCTTCACCTTCTTGTAGACCTGCCCAAGTGTCCAGTCAATCTACGAACATAAACAAACACACACCGCCTACAAGGGCAGGACGTTTGGATCCAGTAATATATAACATTCAGATCAGGCTGTCTCAGGTTAACTGACTCAACTTGGGCAAAATTCTTCCTTGCTTTGTTTCCATGTGGAAATTCTTATTGGACTTGGTGGCAATGTACGGCACAGTACATTGATTTCTTTCATACATACATTAGCAGTAGAAACAGTTTTATCACAGGGCAATATGAGCTTCTTCCAAAAGTTTAAAAGTATAAATATGTTCAGGCCAAAGGCAGCAAGCGTGAGTGAGAACACTGCCCCCTACTGTCAGAGGGCAGAGGCAGGAGTGGGTGAAGTGATGTGAAATAATCTCGTCAGTGCACTGGGATCATCTTTGGCCCTGTGTAGTGGATATGAGGTGATGACGCCCCGTACCTGTCTGGGCTCCAGGTGCGGGAGAAACCTTCGTCTGACCTGCGCGCCGTTCCCGAGAACGAACCGCTCGACTCCGACACGGAGGAGAGGAACCTGGAGGAGCAGATCAAGTCCATCAAACAGGAGAAGTACGTCTGAACACGGCACCGCTCCAACTCCTGCTGCGGCTCTAGTCTGCATGTCACCGAGAGCAATATTGTGTGTGTGTGTGTGTGTGTGTGTACGCGTGCGTGCGTGCAGAGAGGAACTGGCGTTCAGGCTGCCGGACATGGAGCAACCCGGTTCAGATCAGGAGAACCAGGATTCGGAGGCGTCGGCCAGCTCAGAGAGCCTGCTGGACGAGCGTGTGCTGGGCTTAGACGTGGAAGGTCAGTATTGAGGTACCGACGGCCCGTCTTCTCTGCACTAGTCTCGTGGACTGGAGGACTGGAGTCACACATGTGTTTATGGTGCAGGTGTGGACCGCCCGTTACTGGAGCAGTTTAAGAGAGTGGCTGTTCCCGCTGCTCTCTAGCAGGTTGTGACCTTACCTAACGTGTGTGTGTGTGTGTGTGTGTTCTAGGGGCGTAGATGGGTGTGTGTGTGGTGTGTTGTTTGCTCTGGGTGCCTGTGCATGTCGAGCGTTGCGTTTGCATGAGATGGAGCTTTATACCGAATGCACTAAAACAGTGAACACTGCGTTGTGTGTGTGTGTGGGTGGGATTCTTTTCTTTCTTTGAATGTCTTTGATTCCTCTCTTCTTCTACTGATCATCCACTGCATTACATCTGCAACAGTTCAACTCGAGACCATTTACTCGTCTGGCATGACTAGTTGCATGATCCCATTTAGTTTGTTTGAGTGCGTGTGTCCTTCTCCTCTTCACATCTAAACCATGTGTCCACTCACCTCCTTTTCCAGATCAAACGACGGCCGTGCCAAGAAACCCTAAACCAGCTTGCTCCGCTAAAGCTACCAACCCTGCCTCAACGCACCGAGCTCCACCAGGGGGCGCCAAACCCACGGGAGTCTCCTCTCCTACCCTGTCCGCCTCCCGAGACCAGATCCAGCGCCGGCTTCCCATCATCCCACGAACGGTGCGCCTGCCGCCCGGCGTCCTGACCCACCCCGCCGTCCAGTCTCTGCCTCCGCGCAAGTCCCTGTCCCTCACGCTCGTGCAGAGACGCCAGCAACCCGGCAGACGCAAAGACAGCATCCAGTCGCTCATCATCAGCCCCGGGACCGAGCTGTTTTTCCCGCCCGCGTCGGACACGCCGTCCGCCAGCGTGGAGTACCACATCTCCTCTCGTCACTATTCAGACCCAGACATTTCTCATTTGAAAGAAGACCTCTGATTTTTTGGTCAGCAGGTGCTGAACCTCCATCACTCTGCTGGAGGGGAACGTGTAGGTTCCTGTGGGTCCTGCTCTCGAACTCTCCTCGTTTGAGCTCTCCATTATCACAATGTCTCTCTCTGCACTTTTTGACATTACATTCAGTAGGTAGAATTTTAAAAGACTTTGTTTTTAAAACTAAAATGAGTGTTGCAGCCACATTGGTGCTCTTTGAACTTGTGTTTTATGCCTTATATTTTGGTTTTACATGACGAGCAGTATGTTGCACCTTCTCCGTCTTTTTCATGGATTAAACAACCGCAAAAAAAAAGAACAAACAAAAACATATAAACCAGTCTGAGGAATCTTGCCTTTGAGTTGCTGTAGGAACTTTCTAGTCCTGTATGCAGAGACCAGTATGAGACCAGGCACAGTTTGAAAATGCCTTCTCACTTCCACTCAACAACAACAAAAAATCCATGGAAAAAAATGACCACACACTTCATGTCCTGCAGGGGGCGCTGGCCCGCTGTGAAGTCGCCTGTGGATCCCTCTGGGTTTCTCTTTGTTCAGACAGATCAGTAGATCTTAGTTGCCTGAAGGGAGACTAGAGCCGCACAAGCCACTTTTCTCTCAGACTGATGAGGCGTGAACCCCACTGAGGCGCGTGGCACGGCCTTCGTGGACATTCCCGCCCAAAATTACTCATTTTAAGATCATACATTCCCTCTGATCTGCTTAAGTGCTTTCTTCCATCTTCGTTTGCTCTTGTAGTAAACAGTAGGACTCTCCGTGTAAGAACATCTTTTTTTTTCTGAAGAGCTGCCTTAGAAGACCTAGGACGGTGTTTACTAATGTCACATATTAAACCTGCTAGTTTGTGTAGACCTGTGTAGACCTGTAATGATCGCGTGCTTGTCTGACTGGAATAGAATGAGTGATGTTGGTTATTCTGTGTTACAGGACTGCAACTGTACCTGTTAGCTTTTTGCTCAGATTTGTACTCTTGAGTCAGAAATGTTTTCCGCATTTTAAGGACAGATCAGACCGATTGAACTAATTATTTTCTTACAATACAATTTGTACTGGCTGCATATTTGTGTGATCTTTCATTGTCCGGAACAATGATTATTAGAGAAGAACAATGTCTCCCAGCAGCAGACCAAGATCAGCGCTGCACATTACGCAGGGCTCACTCAGTTCCTCAGTAGGGGAGCTGGAGGAACTTCAGCATGTGGGTATTCTGCGCATGGAGTCTCCGAAGAAGCTCTGTGTTGTATGACGACGGCCACGGTGAAGTCCCTCCACTATAAAAGATCTGTGTGCAGTCACACCGAGCAGCCTGTGTTCAGTGTATGCAGCCACACTCTTCTGTTGTGACTACACAGCCCACTGGTACGAGGTCACTAATGGCTTCCTGATGGTGCCCGAGTTAACTGTACTTTTAAAATGGACCTACTATTTTAACAGTATGACCAGAGTTCATTAACAGTAAACCTTCAGTTTATACATCACCACAGCGACACAAGTTCATTATTAAACACTCGTAGTCGTTAATACAAGGCAAACAGTTGTTCAGTTTAAATGTTTTTTCTTAGGTCTTTGTTTTTGTGCACTGGATTGATGGGATATGTATTGACTGCCATCTAGTGGTTATACCATAGATCTGAAATTGCCCCATTTAATAATCTACGTTTCCGACCATTATCCACATCTGTTTAGATCCATATTTCCAACTGCATAAGATTCCCATTTAGTACATGGTTATATAATCATATATTATATGATTGCACAATGGAAAAAATAAGCAATCTGCATGTTCATAGTCTGATCGGTGTTACACTTGCCAGGAATTTCAGTAATGGTTAAGACCTTTTCATCGTGTGTGTGTGTGTCCCCGTCCGTGTCCCCTGGTTAAGAGCCTTTCGCCACCTCAGTTGAATACGTACTGGTTTTCTTACTACACAAGCTACTACAGGGGACCAGAACACATTTGATGTCCAAAGAAAAATCAAAGTTAAATCTAATCTCTCTGTGCTTATTTATGTTTTGATAGTTATGATCTACGCGGTGCTGGGGGTTTGATGGTTATGATCTAGGCGGTGCTGGGGGTTTGATGGTTATGATCTAGGCGGTGCTGGGGGTTTGATGGTTATGATCTAGGCGGTGCTGGGGGTTTGATGGTTATGATCTAGGCGGTGCTGGGGGTTTGATGGTTATGATCTAGGCGGTGCTGGGGGTTTGATGGTTATGATCTAGGCGGTGCTGGGGGTTTGATGGTTACGATCTAGGCGGTGCTGGGGGTTTGATGGTTACGATCTAGGCGGTGCTGGGGGTTTGATGGTTACGATCTAGGCGGTGCTGGGGGTTTGATGGTTATGATCTAGGCGGTGCTGGGGGTTTGATGGTTATGATCTAGGCGGTGCTGGGGGTTTGATGGTTATGATCTAGGCGGTGCTGGGGGTTTGATGGTTATGATCTAGGCGGTGCTGGGGGTTTGATGGTTACGATCTAGGCGGTGCTGGGGGTTTGATGGTTACGATCTAGGCGGTGCTGGGGGTTTGATGGTTACGATCTAGGCGGTGCTGGGGGTTTGATGGTTATGTGCATGTTTTTGTCTTTAGCTCTAATGTCATTAGAATGTTCTTCACAGCGTTCCTTCAGATTCACAGGATCAGTAGCTGCACCTTATGTAAAGTTAAGTGAATAGGTAAAGGGGTAGGGAATATCACACAGAGGATTTTTGTGGTGATTTTTTTATTTTTATTGATTATGTCAAAATTCAGCTGTATTTTGTTTTCCCATTTGGTGGTCACATGCCCAAGTTTCAATCTTCTCTCTCCTTCCACTTCTGTTCTTTCCTGCTCCTCTACTTTTGTCATTTTTCTCTTATTCCTGTCTTTAACTTTTTGTGTATTTTAGAACAGAAATCCAATTTCATATTTACGTGTTGATTTTATAGCTGCTTGGCTGCTACTTTATTGCTCTTGCAGTGCTGCTAAAATGAAGGATGTCTTTTATTCAGAGAAGGTGAGTGTTTAAAATTAGTGATGAACTGGTGATGGCCGCTTGTAAGACGTGAAGTTTCCATTTTGCAAATTGTGATTTTCACCCCAATCAGAATTAGTCCTCCACATTTACCCATCTATGCAGTAAGAACACACACACACACACTCTCTCTCACACACACACTCTCACTCACTAGTGGTCACTAGGTGGCTGTGGTACACACATACCCAGAGCGATGAGGAGCAGTTTGGGTTAAGTGCCTTACTCAATGGCCTGGGAACCCACAACCTTCCAGTCACAAGAACGGTTCCCTAACCACTCTAACCATGTTTTTAGTGTAATCTGTACACCGATCCTTCCATATTTATACTTGAACACATTTCATGGTAAAGCCTTTATTCAGCTCCAGGGAGAGTGTGTGTGTGTGTGTGTGTGTGCGCGCGCAGCTGCAGCCTTGTGTGTCTACTCCATGCAAGCGTAAAATGAATCCTGAATTTCAATTCCAATGCCACCACTGCTCAAGGGCGAGTTCCATTTACAGCTCTGAACAAACTTCCCCTGCTCATGAGCAAAGAGCCCCTTGTGTGAAATGTCATTGAAATTGTGCTGAGGTTTGATGGTAACCCTTGGAAATAAGCAAAACTGTTCCTTCCTTCTTAGTGAACCACATTCTGTACAAGAAATACTGATTCTATACAAATAAGCTTTATAGGCAAGTATGAGTTGGTTTTAGACAGGTGGCGCACCTTTTGTTAATGTGGTTAGTATACACATCCAGCTTCTGTTCACACACACACTAACAGCAGAATAGTTTTGGGTTCAATTGGGGGTTTTGCAGCTGTGAAAATCAACACTATGAAATCCAAACTAAGCAAAAGTGAGACACTTCAGCAGAGGCTCAAGAGGATTAAATGCCATGCAGTTCCATCTTCTGTGCTTTACAAAGCCCCATAAATGGATACGTGTTAACTGTACTGCGTATATTTTATAGGATGTTTTTAATATTCTATCCCCTGCAACACCGTTTCACATTTAATGAGTTATTCAGCTTTAGTGGGACAGTTTTTAAAAAGCTTGCAGGAAATGTGTGTACAGGGTTGCGCCTCACCAAACGCAGAGCAAAACTCTGGGAATGGCAATAAAATGTTTAATATATTTCCTGAACAAACACCAGCCATGGATTAAACAAAGCTAAAATCTGAAGAAAGGTAGGTTTTAAAATTCTCGTGTTACACAATCTGCACGAATTAAGTTTATTTGGGTGCATGGTATAATAATGATAGAATAGTTTAACATTTTAAATACAGGTAAAAAATGAATTTTATTGATTGCAAACTGCATGAAATGCTTTAATTTAACATGTTTCACGTGTTTAAACAAATAATCTAAAATACTTGGCCACAAATCCAATTGTTAGATATCTAAAGCGATTTCCCTTTAAATTAACACATCCATAAACAGGCCCGTAGCCAGCATTGTGATGGGGGGGATCTTTTTCCCCCAAAAGTGGACTCAATTTGGCTCTCTACTCCAATGCCCCCTAAATACACGAGCACACTTCAAACCTTTTAATTTACACATATTTTATTCATTATAAGCAAGGTTGCCAACTTTTCAAAATCACTAGGACTGAGATTTGATTTGGGGGCGCGGGGGGGGGGGGTGTCAAACGGTGACGGGGGCGGGGGGGTTATGTCTTAAGCCTGGTTTATACTCGACGCGCCGCGCTTCAGCGCGATGGACAAAGTCATGTTTGCCGGGTTCATACACCTAAACAAGGTGGAATTAAAGCACTTGTACGTCACTTTAAAGGTCCATTTCAATATTTCCCAGCACGTTAAACTTAAGTTAAATATTTATACATATACTCGAAATGAATCGAAATAATTCGCTTTTTTATCACATTATTTAATGGTTGTTTATTTTCAAAACGCCCAATCTTAACGTCTTCACGTTCTCTCATGTTTCGTCCTGGAATTACAAGAGGCTCGTATTTGTTAACGTAATTTCAACATTTTAATGTACTTTAGCCTAAATTCCAGCACTTTTCAAACCTGAAACACAAAGCAACATTAAAATGCGTCAGGTAAATGTTCATTCCCTTTTTTTTGAGGGGTGTTTCTTTATACTACCACATATAGTTTCGGACAACATTGCAAAGTCATATTTATGTTTGATGCCTGGTGTATATATACGGTCTCTGGTCAGGTAAAATGTTCTTTCACCGGTTTTGCAGGGGTTTTTTATTCTCCACTGCCACCTATCGCCACCTATCGTTTCGGAGAACACTGCAGCGACGCTCGCGACGTTCGCGAAAGTATAAACTAGGCTTAACGTGAGGCATAAAGATGAGGCGAGTGCGTTCAACACAACGTTTATTCGTAAACGTATTGCGCAGACAGACGAGCCACAGGTGAAACAGATGAACACACTCCCATCAAACCACAGCCCAGAAATACACAGAAGGACACAACCAGACGTAGACTACACGGACACCCGGCCAAAGGGACCCGGGGCTGTATCGTGACGGCCAGAGAGAATAACTGTTGAATAACGGACTTCATTCAGAGAGATACTGTTTCTGCTTCCTTTGTTATATTTTATTGGAATAAATTTCTGAAAGATTTGAACTGTGCAAACCTTTGGATTTTTTTCTAGTGAATTTTAGTAGCCTATTCAATAAAATAAAGTATCATTCTAAATATACAACTATCCAATAAACCATTAACCTACTTGACCATGCTAAAAAGAGAGAGTGAAATTAAGCATGAATGCTGTTGTGGAAAGATAAAGCTATATTTGTAATTGTTCATATTGATTCAGGGTTTTCTGTGTGCCTAATAATTATTATTAATAATTAATAATCATCTAGTTATCTGTAGAGAAGTAAGCCAATATTATATTTATTCTGCATTAATTCGTTCTGCATTCTTAAGCGCAAAATTAGTGACAAACTGTTATTTATGGTCTTTCTACAGGAAATAAAATTATTTAAAAACAATTCTCAACAAGTAGTAAAGCTATATAAAAATATCATTTGCTAATCACTAGAGGTGATGTCCTGTGTAACCTCCCTCAATGAAATGTAGTTTGAATAAGTCCCTAAAAGTCCCACTTTACCCGCTGTCCCCCTTCTGCTGAAGTGGACCGCAACATTATAGCGCGACTTACCTTCGTAGATGAACGGTCACAATCTCCGAATGATGAGAGAATATTACAGCAAAGAGGTGGATATTACTGTCGTAAAGGGTTAATTATGTGGGATTTTTTATTCACAAAAATATATATTTAAATGATAGACATGACCTGTTTCACAGCTCTATAGTAGGACTCTTATTCTTCATCCTGCTACTTCCTCTTTTAGTCGGCGTAAAATTATTGCGACTTCCGCCTTAGCGTCAACATGGCTACCTCTAGGTTGGAAATAAATTTTATTAGGTTATTATCCCGCTGCGAATCTATTGCTTCCGAGAAACGAGGAGAGACGGAATGGAGGCTGGAGAAGGTATTTAATGTGGAGTGGCTAAAGCAGCCTGTCGCGACCCTTATGTGAGCCGCCGTCGCGGTAGAGCCACGTCGCCACACCACAACAACACCACATTTATTATAGTGTCAGTGTGTTTACAATATATGTGTACTAATCTGGAGGTAAATTTAGGGTATAAGTGTGAGTAATGGCTTAGCTGAGAGATTATGTATGCCTAGAGTTCCCGAAAAATAATGAACAAATGTACATTTAGCTGATTCTAATAGTATATAGTCATGTTGGAGAGTCACGGTCCCTCCTGCAGCTGCTGTGATGTGTCGCACAATTCTTGTGGTTTAATAACCCGCAATATGTAAACGAGCTCTTTAACAAATCCAACGTTTAATAGGCCTACATCTCACATGTAGTAATATATTCTCTGTAGTGTGATCTTTACCACTGGAGATTTACAGTGTGTTAACTGCTTTAAATGATTTGTACTGTTTTATTCCTGCCTTCAATTATGAAAAGTAATTAATCTTGCCAATAAAATTAATTTGCCAATAAAAATGTTATGAGGTGTTAGACAGTTATATTATAACATAATAATATGTTCTTTACCAGAATGTTTTCAGTCATAAGACTTTAATGCCTCAATTCAGGTGTTGTTTTCTGTGGTGTTTGTTTGTTTGTTTCCTTGACTGCATCGGTGTGGGTTCACATTACAACGCTAATATAGACGATTGTAGATGATTCCTCCCTGAAGTCACGGCTTCCATCCACAGAGAAATGCAAAAACATGATTTTGTTGTCTGTTTAGAACGTGTGCAAAAAGTTGTTGTTTTCTTCTAAAGTATGTGGGTGCTCTGGAGGAGATGCTCGTGGCTCTGAAGAAGAGTGTAAGGTAGGGGCAAGCTCCTTGAGAACGATAATCCCACACTTTTATTTCTGAAGACTTCTGAGGTTGGAGGTTCGGGGTGTTTTCACACTTGTGCTGAATACTTGATTCTGCACAATTCTGGACTGGTTTGGTGGAGGGCTAATTGGAGGTGCTCACTATAGCTTATTTGCTTTCACACACACATCCACCCAGACTGTGGATTTATTGTGCAATTCCATACATCAGTTTTCTGCATGCAGGGTTATTTTTATTTATTATCTTTCCATGGATGCAGGGACTTCAGCAGTAAACCTAAATAGAGCTTTTTGGATACATGTAATCATGCATCATGAAACTTGAGCAGGATATGACATGATGAGTGGAACCATGAGGTCCCTCTCCGCTCCATTTAGGTTGTTTGCACACATGCGGGCCTCACTGTACACCACTACTGAGCTTAAAAGCAGCCATCACACCCGACAAGGCGTCCAGAACTCGCAGAGCGAGCTGTCTAGGGTGCAGAAACAACACTAGTGTGAAAACGCCCTGAGTTCTTACTGCCAGTGTAGTTTGTAATAATTTGTTTGTTTGTTAGCAAGCCAAATCCAGAGATGTTGACTGACTACACCCGCAAAGTTGACTTCCTCAAAGGCCTAATCGAGGCAGAGAAGCTGGTAAGTTTTCACAATACTCATAATAAATGGTTATGTCACAGTGTTGTTGCCTCTCAAAGCACAAAACACCCCTGAATGTCCTCCCCCTTGGCCTGTCTTAGTCCTCCCCTACAGAGAAGGCTTTAGCCAATCAGCTCCTGGCACCGGGAAGAACACCCACCATCTCCAGTGAGAGGATGCCAGCCACCAAGACGGTGCACGTGCAGAGCAAGGCACGATGCACTGGAGAAATGCGCGCGGAGCTGTTTGCCACAGTAAGGCCGCACTCCCGTCGGCTTCATAGAGGGACGGTGGGACGGTCAAGTCCTTCCAGTGGGACAGTTTAAACGTGTGGGGACCTGCATTGACTTCACTGCTATTTTTCCGTCCCCAGATCTAAAACGTTGTTGATGAACCTCAGCTCACTTTGTGTTTGTTTCTCTTAACAGGTTTCCTCAAGTGCTGGTATGTTTTATTCTGTAGTTTGATTTCTGTATTGTTATTGGGTTGGATTTGCATATGAAGAATTGTGGCTAATGTGTGTTATTTGATCTCCTTCGTCAGGTGTGTCTGAGACAGAATTGAGGAACAGAAGGTATAGGACCCTAGTGTAATCAGTGTAGTTCTCTCTCTCTCTGCCTCTGGCGGCTCTCTTGGCTGTCTCCTCCCTGACCCTCATGTCCGGTTTGCTCTGCCCCTGCGTTGTGCCCGGCAGCCGGAGCGTTCCCGCGGACGAGAGGCAGAGCGGCGCAGAGCTGGACGCCATGCTGCAGCACCACCACGACCTGCAGGAGAAGCTCGCGGAGGAGATGCTCAGCCTCGCACGCAACTTGAAAAACAACACACTCGCTGCTCAGAACATCATCAAGCAGGACAACCAGGTGAGACCTGGAAACGCTGCAGCCCGAGGCTGCTGTAGAGCCCGGGGACAACCCCTGACCCCTGAGCTGATCCACCGCTCGCTATGGTAACAAGATGATATGGGCCAGAAAATAATGACCAATACAAATGTTTTTTGGCAGACTTTTGGCTTCAATTTTCCATCTGACTGACAAATATTTTTTGTTTTTTGTGACATTTTATCTTTATGGCAGAGTGAAGGAATTTTAGCACCAGCTGTTTCACACTCGCCAAACCAACAACCAGCCTCTAAATCTGCTTATTTTGCATTCAGAAAACAACAATACCTTCTAAATGTGCGCCACTGAGATTAGTCAGATTTTACATTCACACTTGTCATAATATTCTTTGCATGGCATGTGATTGCTGGCTGTAACCACAAGGTGGCACTCATGCATTTCGTTTCTTTTTTTTAAATATTTTTTGTCATTAGTACTATATAGCTTTCAGAAACATTGTGAATAAAAGGAAAACTGTATTAGCAAAAACTAAATAGACAAACCAACCCAGACTCAGTGGTATTAATACAACACTAGCCCACCACTCTCACCCTCAAAATATCCCACACCCAACACGAAACAAGCCAGACTATAATGTCAGCACATCTGTGCTGAAACAGCTGAGTGGGCATACAAACCTTCAGTAGACATAGTCATGATAGAGAAATAGTGATGCATTTCTGGCAGCTGAATATGTTAATATGTGAAAAATAACTTGTACTACCATTAACAATATGGGTTCAGGTGTAGGTGACCAGATCAACAGCCCCAAATGTTGATGAACTCGGAAGTTTCAGCCTTCGTATAACAGAATTGTTTCTGACCGGAGGGAAAAGACCATTTTATTGAGCCCGTCACGGGTCCTAGGACAGGACATGGACTTCTAGCTCTTCAAATGACTCTCTTGTCCACAACCACCTCAAGTGTTGGATATTTTCTCTGGAGGTGAAAAAGAAATGATGGCTGTGGACCAAGAAGGGCAAATTCAGTGTCTGAAGGAATCTCTGTCAAATGCCCTAGAATACTGACATCCTCTCAGGACCCCATACACCATCTACAGAATGCAGAAACCAGAGTGGGTAGATTTTGTGAAGTCTGAGTAATATAACCTATGCAAAATGTTGAACTGTATAAGTTGAAGTCTGAGGGGGTTTATATATATATTGGAAAACGGTAAAACTGAAAGTGTTAGCTTCCATATATATCAGCCTGGGAGAGTCCCTACTTTTATTGACTGCATATAGATATGCCATCCTGCCCACACACCCAAGGCCATTTGTGCAGATGAGCTCTAGTAATTCACCAGCCTTTGAAATCCATATAACAAGACAAATCAAACAATTTTTTTAAGGGAGGTGAAAATATAGGTAGATTCTGAAAAAACTAGAAATTTTGGAAGAGATACTCTGTTAAATGTACTGGCCCAAGGTAAATGAGACCGTAAAATGAGACGGTACTGATGAAACCTGAGATGATCTCCAAGCTTTAGATTGTCTTCCAGAAAAAATACTCTTCTCTCAGTGGACTTAATAACCTGAAATGGTACCAAAGTATTATATCAACGTCATTAAGGGATACAATTGAGAGAGTCAGATATGTATAAAAGCGTCTCATCTGCATTTAATGACGGTCCCCAACATTTCCAGTTGTAATGTCGTTAATATTGGTGTAGCTGTGAATGAATATAGCCAGCGGCTCTAAAGCTTCATTAAAATGCAATGGACTAAAACAGCGTCCCCGTACCTCGATACGTGGGGGTAAAAATGTAATTGTAAAAATGAGTGTGGCTGATTTTGGGAAAGCATATAACGTTATCATTAAACACTTAACGCTGTTCCCAAAGCCTATACATTTTAACACCACGTTCGTGCATCTCCACTCAGTCTGATCAAAGTCTTTTCGGCATCGAAAGAGATGACAGCCTCTTTAAAATGTGACGTCCGAGCGCTATACAGTATGTTCAACAAGCAGTGTACGTTACCAAACAAGAACCTTCCTGGCACAGAGTCAGTCTGGTCAGAGTGGAGGAAAGAGACAGTGTGCCCAACCGTTTATGCATAACCCTCAACGAGAATGTTTTGATCACCATTGATCAAACTAAGTGGCTAAGCTAAAAAGGTTGAAATCAGCCCTGTCTTTTCAGTACAATAATCGGATACAGTATGTGCATCACGGCAGGAAGGAGAAACACCTTCAGAACGGAACACTATAACATTCTAAGCAGCAAGAAGCCATATTAGAATTTGCTTCATGAAATTATACCCCTAAACCATCAGGGACCTTGAGCTTTTCCACTAGGGAAGGACTTAATTGATTCTACAGCTGTTTCCAACATAAACTCGCTATATATGTCTAGCTTTGTCCATAAGCTTTGGAAGAATAGAGATTATTGTGAAATTCAAGAGGTCAAGAGGGTGCTAGAACTGGATTTAATTTGGTACATTGTCTTGCATACCTCTTAATTGTCTAGTGTCTTATCTGGTTTCTCTCCCAATTCATATAGTTTCATCACTGAATATGTAATATACACTCACTGGCCACTTTGTTAGGTACACCTTTCTAGCACTGGGTTGGACCCCCTTTTGCTTTCAGAACTGCCTTAATCCTTCATGGCATAGATTCAACAAGGTACTGGAAACATTCCTCAGAGAGTCTGGTCCATATTGACATGATAGCATCACGCAGTTACTGCAGATTTGTCAGCTGCACGTCCATGATGTGAATCTCTCGTTCCACCACATCCCAAAGATGCTCTATTGGATTGAGATCTGGTGACTGTGGAGGCCATTCGAGTACAGTGAACTCAATGTTGTGTTCAAGAAACCAGTCTGAGATGATTCGCGCTTTATGACATGGCGCGTTATCCTGCTGGAAGTAACATCAGAAGATGGGTACACTGTGGTCATAAAGGGATGGACATGGTCAGCAACAATACTCAGGTAGGCTGTGGTGTTGACACAGTGCTCAATTGGTACTAATGGGCCCAAAGTGTGCCAGGAAAATATCCCCCACACCATTGCACCACCACCAGCCTGAACCATTGATACAAGGATGGATGGATCCATGCTTTCATGTTGTTGACGCCAAATTCTGATCCTACCATCTGAATCTCGCAGCACAAATTGAGACTCATCAGACCAGTCAACATTTTTCCAATCTTATATTGTCCAATTTTGGTGAGCCTTTGCGATTTGTAGCCTCAGTTTCATGTTCTTAGCTGACAGTAGTGACACCTGGTGTGGTCTTCTGCTGCTGTAGCCCATCCGCCTCAAGGTTCGATGTGTTGTGTGTTCTGAGATGCTCTTCTGCATGCCTCATTTGTAACGGCTGGTTATTTGAGATACTGTTGCTGTTCTATCAGCTCAAACCAGTCTACCCATTCTCCTTTGACCTCTGGCATCAACAAAGCATTTGTGCCCACAGAACTGCCACTCTCTGGATATTTTTCGGACCATTCTCTGTAAACCCTAGAGATGGTTGTGTGTGAAAATCCCAGTAGATCAGCTGTTTCTGAAATACTCAGACCAGCCCGTTGACATTTGCATTAATGAGCAGTTGGACAGTCCTACCTAATAAAATGGCTGGTGAGTGTATATGTATTGAATATAACTCAGTTTAGATGACCTGATCACTCAAAATTGAATTCTATTAATTTCTCAGTTTCGATATCAAATCAAAGTTTATTTGTATAGCGCTTTTAACAACTCAAGTTGTCACAAAGCAGCTTTACAGGATTTACAAGGTTAACAATACTATGGGTCCAGAACCCTAATGAGCAAGACATGGCTTAATCACTCTGACTTGGAGATTCTAAAAGGCCACTGAAGAATTTCAGCTTAGTGTTTTATGCTTCTCTTTCTTGAATGGTAGGAAATATGTGCTCTAAATGCTACTTTAAGAGTTTCCTATAAGAAAACTCCCCACTAACACTGTTTCAGTAAACTAATTCATTTTGTCAAATAGGAGCAAAAAAAATAGATTTAAGTATTTATTATTATTATTATTTAAGTATTAAAACTATATATTATATATATTATAATTATATATATATATAATAGAGAGAGAGAATAAATTTATAGTTTTACGTATGAATATATATAGAAACATTGTTGAGAAATGGCTATGGTCTAAGAGTAACATGATTTTTGGACTGGATCATGTTTAGAATAAGTTTGAAGACCATTAAAAAATCATCAGTTCATGTGTATGATTTATGGACACTGGATGAAAGAGTAATGGTGTGCGGTTACATGTTGTAATCTCCCCACATCACGACTCAGACCTTTAGAAATTATTTACAACACTACTAGATCACTTTATAGTCGGAACATGTGAACATATTATAGTCAGAACAAGTGCATATCCAAATAACAGTGTCATAAGCAGGGTTAGGACCTTCAGGAAGACAAACGGCATCATTAACGTTTAGACACAAACACGTACACATTAACGCAAGTCGTCGGAACAGAGTTAAAATATCCAGACACTATAATGTGTCTTCCAGTCAGATAAGCATTCACAGAAGGCATAAAGTAAGGAATAGATTTATAAGAAAGTATGGCACAGTTTCTGCTTTTGAGTGAATATTTGGACTGTTGCTTTTGGGCGATCCAGTTAGCTTTCACCTGCTGGGAAGTGTAGTTCAGCTTTTAACAAAATTACTACAAATACAGTCTTCTCTTCTCTCTCTTCTTCAGACCCTGAGTCAGTCTATGCGGCAGGCGGACGTGAACTTCGAGAAGCTCAGAACCGAGTCCGAGCGCCTGGAGCAGCATGCGAAGAAATCGGTCAACTGGTTCTTCTGGCTGATGCTCATATTGGTCTCATTCACCTTCATCAGCATGATCCTCTTCATCAGGCTCTTCCCCAGGCTCAGATGATGCAAGTCCAACGTGTGTGTGTGTGTGTGTGTGTGTGTGTGTGTGTGTGTGTGTGTGTGTGTGTGTGTGAGAGAGAGATAGTTTAGACTGGTTAAAATGGTTGTCTGGGTAGAGAACCCTAGGCAACATTGGTGTTGTGATGACTCGGCGTCTATATCTCACGTAGTGTCTCACTAACACCTCACTGGCCACTAACGGTAAGCACCGGTTACACCAAAGTACATATAGTCACACTAATCCAGTTCCTTCATCCTTATCTGCTAATTGCATTAGGCCATTTTGGTTGTAATGATTCATTAGTATTAATCAAGTGTGCCCCCCCCCCCCCCCCACGTGGCAGGTAATGTATCTTGACAGTTAATTGATTAGATCTTTACATTAGATCTTTGATTGCACTTTGCTTCCTTTCGTAAAAGATACATGTCTTTTTTTTTAATGAATGGTGCAAACGGAGGTTCTTGTTAAAGTGTTGATGTAGTTTAGCTTCAACTGCATTTACTCGGTTTCATTATTTTCCTTTGGTGAAATGTGCTTGGTCATATTTTCACTAATGACAACATGTATTTATTTACACTGTGGATATTCCAGCTGGTCTTCCTGAACAACATATTTTATTATTTCAAAGTTTAAGCAGGCATGTAGAGAAAAGATTTAAAACATTTATTAATAAAAAAAAAAACATTTCTCCTAAATCAATGATTTTTTATTTTATTAACTAAAAGCAATAGCTGCCCATATTGAAAATATCAGTTTATCACAACCCATCCTTCTATGTTAAATACAGAACTTTAATTAGACTTGTGGATTGTTTGATTTAGGTATTTTTTTAAGAAAGTTAATCAAACAGGCATTACAATTTTGCATGACCTCAGTCAGACCTGAAATCAAGACCCTGAACAGGCATCATAGCGCTTAGTCTAGCTGAAAATACCGCTCGGCCCAATGTGAAGGTCCGCTCTCTATTTAAGGTCCCGGCAGGCTTGTCTGGGCTTGCTGCTGGTACCGCTCGATTGGTCGCCTCCGGGGCAGTATTTCGAGTCGCAGCAGGAAGTATTTTTGATCCTCTTGAGCGCACATGGCTGCGAGAAAATCTGGCAGAAACAACAGCGGCTCCACCCTGAGACAAACCCGCCTGCCTTTAACTCCTCGGGCTAGAAAATCACCCGGCGCCCGCAGAAGCAGCGGTGCACATGCACTGGGAGAGATCATTTTATGTCATTTTTACATCACTTTTTTGCTCTTTGTGTCCATTTAAGCGCATTGTTCACTTCACGCGTCCTAAACCTGTTTGGGGTTTATTTGGTCTCCACTGTACATGAAGGGGCAGAATGAATATATTCCGTTGATGTGCACAACAGCTCAATCCTGTTCTTCACCGCTGTGTGTTTAAAGTCAAGTGTATTTACAGGAAAATGTATAAAATATTGCATTTGAATAAAAACTAAGAATAAATCTATGAGACATTATAACAGTGTTTCCTGGTGTCGGTTCACCCACCAAGACCTTCATAAATAAATGCGCTGACACAAGTGCGTCTAAAGAAGTAAGAGCTCTTGTTCTGGTTCTGTTCGGCGGTTCGGTGTGCTGGGCCGGTACCGCTACTGAGAGTTTTAATATCTCACACTGACGACTTCACCTTTCGCGGTGAAAGCGCCCAGCGTGGAGGCGGCGGCGACACGGATGTAAAGAAAAGACCCGCTAGCTAGCGCCAACACCCCGAACCGAACCTCTGCTTCCCGAGCCACACGGGCCAGCAGGTGCGGCGCGGGGACGCGCGGGTGACGCGGGGGCGCGGACCTGCTGAGGGTGGAAACACAATACACACGCGGCCAGTCAGGGCTTCCTTTGTGTCCTGTATCTTACGTTAACCAAAACATTTCACACGTCCCCTTGACGGGGAAACTGTATTTTTTGGTTTTCGCGCACTATTTGAAATGTAATATTTTGAAAATATGTAACTTAAGTGTGTCAAAGCCTGGTGTGAAACGGCCTGGTCGTCTGAAACGAGACGAGTGGTTCAGCCCGCCAAGGTCACCGTTAACGTCACGCGCGTTCCTCTTCACGCTCCCACTGGAATGACGAGGCCAAACCAAAGCTAATAAAACCAAGAACATCGTGCCAAGTGTTCAAGGTTTTTGGCAGCTCGCACTTTATTGTGATTTCCTCCGAAGTGTTTTTAGAGACGCGACAATCTGTAACTGGCCGTTAAAACAGTTTTTGTTGTTTTGACTGGGTACATTGGACTTGAAATCAAATCGCAAGTTTACGTGCAAAATCGTTGGTTACATCTTGGCAGAGCAAAGCCAAAGTTTTAATAAATATATTCGTTTCACATTGTAGATAATCACATTGTATATTTTTGTGCATTTCTTCTGTGCTGATTTGTTAAAAATAGACCTTTCACAAAATGGTGAAGGGAACCCCAGCTGATTTCTAGAATCCAGCCAGAGAACCTTTCACATCTGACTTTCTTGACAAATTGGTAATGTGCGAGTGAGATCTCTTATTCCCCCAGGGACTCCACAAAAAAGTCTTGTATTGGGAGGAAAAAGAACGTCTGTTCAGCATGGTTTAACCCAGAATGAATGAGTTACTATTAATTAGATAGTTCCCACAGGTATATGTATAGTATATTAAGTCTATCTGTCAGAGGGAGGAGGACATGAAGAGAAGAAGAGGATGTTTTTTTTAAATCATTACAATGGTGCTAAAATCTGCACAGGATGAGTGGCATGAAAGCCCTCAGGTCCTGTGTGTAGCAGCCAGTGTAATTATATTGTCGACGTGAGCCTCCTGGGTGCGTCGAAGCTTGGAGCAGTGCCCTCCACAAACACACGAACAGACCACAACTCACACAGGAAGCTCTAGTTCCTCTGCTCTTTCATTGTCTCCCATCTCTGGGGTCATGTGGAATAATCAGCTGCGGAACAAGTGTCGGTCTCTTCTGCTGACATGTTTGGGGAGAGGCCAGGTGTACTCCATTCAAAGTTATTGTCATTACACATGTACACCAGTATGCTGTACAGTGTGCAGCTCAACAAATAGCTTATCTGGCTCTTTTCAATGGTACAACACGAGGTATACATGCAGCAATGCAGTGTGTTAGACTATTATGCAATGCAGCAAAGGTATTAGACAAAGTACAGCATATTACAATAAACACCAAAGCAACAATGTGCAGCTGTAGGTATTTAGTTAGACATTAAAGCTCCACTCGGTGGACTTTCAGCGAGTGTTTAAATTGTTATGAGGAAGTGGCTCGTTTTCTCATGATTGGAAATTCATGCATGTCCAAGTATGATTGACTAGATTATGGGGTGTGGGGGAGGGAACAGGCTGTCACTTTGAAATCATCTTCTGTGTCAGACGGGAGCATCCACTGGCCAAATACACAGTGCTTGATAAATACATTTATTACCTCCTATTTTGCAGTCTTTAAAAGTCTTTTAAGTAATACTCACTAACATATTTCATAAAACACTAAACCTGCACTCACTGGCCTTACTTACACTACAAACATATTTCTAAATCACATGTATTATGCAGATGGCATCGCCTATAAAGCCTATGGAACATAAAGCTCTCCTGTAACCTATGACCTGACCTTGACAGTCTCTATCAAAGCAGGGATTACACCACCGTCTTGTCTCCGGAGTCTCCCAACTCCCCTCTTCACATTTTTAAGAATCTGTTATACACACTAAAGCGGTATGAGCAACATGCCTCAAAGTCAAAGTGCCTGGTAACTCCAATCTCTGAGGAGTCTGTTCTTTTTGTGTTAGGGGGAATCAGAACTATTCAGGTGCTGTTTGACTGGAGGTTGGCTCTTCATGCAGAACGGGAAACGCAGGAACCAACCTAGCCAGGATGGGTTAAGAGTGAAGGTGGTAATACAGTGTGCGTTTCCCACCTAGGTGAGAGGCGCTTTAAAATATTAACTGAACTCACATTGTGCAGGCAAGGTGATAAATTCCAGAGGACCATTGAGTGTTTTTTTCAGCTTTGTGGTATGAGGTTTTTTCTTTTTTCATTTGTTTGTGCTATTCACACAGTTCAAGAAGAGTCATGTGACACTGCAGATATTATACAAACAGTTCATACAAGTTGTATTCTTGCAACCTTTAATGTATTCAAGATTTTAATATATTAAGTTGCTTTGGATATTGGAATTTCTTATAGATAATAGTTTATTAGTGTCGGTGGACAACTGCTTAAGCATGTTGCACACTAGCATATCTACATTCAATGGCCACTTTATTAGGTACACTTTGCCAGTACCGGGCTGGACTCCATTTTGCCTTCATAATTGCCTTAATCCTTCGTGGCATGGATTCAACAAGGTACTGGAAGCATCCCTCAGAGAGTCTGGTCCATATTGACATGATAACATCACAGTTGCTGCAGATTTGTCGGCTGCACATCCATGATGTGAATCTCCCGTTCCACCACATCCCAAAGGTGCTCTATTGGACTGAGATCTGGTGACTGTGGAGGCCATTCGAGTACAGTGAACTTATTGTCATGTTCAAGAAACCAGTCTGAGATGATTCATGCTTTATGACATGCCGCATTATCCTGCTGGAAGTAGCCATCAGAAGATGGTACACTGTGGTAATAAAGGGATGGACTTGGTCAGCAACAATACTCAGGTAGGCTGTGGTGTTGACACGATGCTCAATTGGTACTAATGGGCCCAAAGTGTGCCAGGAAAATATCCCCCACACCATTGCACCACCACCAGCTTGAACCATTGATACAAGGATAGATCCATGCTTTCATGTTGTTGACGCCAAATTCTGATCCTACCATCTGAATTTCGCAGCAGAAATCAAGACTCGTCAGACCAGGCAACATTTTTCCTATCTTATATTGTCCAATTTTGGTGAGCCTTTGTGAATTGTAGCCTCAGTTTCCTGTTCTTAGCTGACAGGAGTGGCACCCGGTGTGGTCTTCTGCTGCTGTAGCCCATCTGCCTCAAGGTTTGACATGTGCGTTCAGAGAGGCTCTTCTGCATGCCTTAGTTGTAACTGCTTATTTGAGTTATTGTTGCTGTTCTATCAGCTCGAACCAGTCTGGCCATTCTCCTCTGACCTCTGGCATCATCAAGGCATTTGCGCCCACAGAACTGCCGCTCACTGGATATTTTCTCTTTTTGGACCATTCTCTGTAAACCCTAGAGATGTTGTGCATGAAAATCCCAGTAGATCAGCAGTTTCTGAAATACTCAGACCAGCCTGTCTGGCACCAACAACCATGTCATGTTCAAAGTGACTTAAATCACTTTTCTTCCCCATTCTGATGCTCAGTTTGAACTGCAGCAGATCGTCTTGGCCATGTCTACAAACCTCAATGCATTTAGTTGCTGCCATGTGATTGGCTGATTCGACATTTGTGTTAATGAGCAGTTGGACAGGTGTACCTAATAAAGTGACCTGTCAGTGTATATTTCAATAATGTGGCTGGTTGCTTTTCATGTGATGTCTTACATTATTTGTAAATTTTTATAATGTAGTTTTCTAACTACATTATAAATCAAGAATAATACACTAAAATAGATCTAGAGGGCGTTTGAATGTTTAAGAATTTAAATTTTGGAAAAGAAAATCCTGAAGCACACCATTCAGCACTTTTGGAGTGGTTACTAGCAAAATAGGACTGTGTATCCCAAACACAACACAAAATACTAGAACAGGCATAAATAAAATTAGCAAATCAGATTGACTACAAATTTGTGAGGTGTTGTTTGATGTGAACATGAATCAGTCCATACCTGCCTCTGTAAACAGCTCAGTTTGTCTCTTCTTCGCAATCACCAATATTAAAATTTGTAGACAATTAAACTCGAACTGCTTTGAAGTACTAACGCATTATATATTTTGGGGGGCAAATTCATTGAAGAGTCCATTGTGTTTTTTGTCCAGTCTGGGTCAATGGCTACACTACCTATTCTCCGGGCACTTTGTAAAGTATCGATATCTAGGATATATTTCGCCCAGGACACATTTATCGTTTATTTAAAAAGTGGAATGTTGTGTTTAAAACTACAGGTTAACTTATCTAAAGAAAACAAACTTGTGTTTTGTGATGCGTAAAATAAACCTGCATGTTTGGTATACTAAATTAGATAAAGCAAAACAGTTATGTAGAGACAAGTTTGATTTGCAAGAGGCCTTTTGAAAAGCTACAGATCTTGATAAATGGGTTTAGAACTTAAGCGTACATGGTTAAACATGGTCGATTTAAGCTAAAGAGACTTCCTCAAATGTATATATCTACATTATTTCACGAATAGTTCACAGATTAAGACACAACACCGTCATTTATCACGCCTTTACAGACCGCGGTGGTGTAGCTCTCGGTGCTTTAGCGCGACTAGGATCCCGGTGCCGTCGGTGATCCAGTCCGTGTGTTGCAGCGAGCCCAGTTCTGCCCCAGCTGACTGGCAGTACTTGTTTACTGGTGGAGGGACACAGGGAGAGACGGGAGAGGGGAACCAATACACGAGACACCAGCGGTAACGCCAGAGGATTTTAGCCACTTCTTGCTACTTCCTACGTGTATAAGTTAATTTACTCGGCCATCTCGTGTGTTTGGAGCGATATTAACACGATTATAGGCCGTTTGGGCTCCGTTCGTTTGGGCTCCAGCTCGGTTCTTGAAGACGCGAGGCGCTTCCAGCACTACGGGGGGAACCGTACTATTTTGTTCTCGAGGTTTCACCAACACACGGATGGACGTTTCCAGCTTCGCCGAACCGGGCTCCTCTTAACGCCCAGTTGCCCACACGGTCGTGTTCGTGGAGCTCCAGGAACGTGTGTGTGTGTTCTCCTGAACGTCTTGAAGACCAAAGGGCGAACTTGTGCTGGAGGAGGAGAAACGTGACGACCTGTGGAGTATCTGGAGCACCTAGACTGGAGTTTGGGATCTACACGGAGTCGAAAAACATTAGCTTCGTTGGCAATAATGATTTATTTAGTGTACTTGTTGGACCAGTAAGCCCCCCAGGCAGTAGTAGCACTAGAACTGGGTCTGGCCCCCTCGCTGTCCGGGGTGTGTGAGTAAGTTCGAGTTGCAGGCCTACCCCCCCCCCCCCCCCCTTTACTAGCGCTGTGAGATTTCTTTCATCTTAATTCTTAATTTAGCAAATTAATTTTATTGTAGCAAAGTATGTCAACCGCAAAAATGAGGATTTATGTTAATTTATTTTTTTCAAGAATACAAGATCACGTTATCTAATGGTGAATTAAAATGTGCTGCATAGCCCACAACAAACTTTGATAAGACGCTGTAATAAGACATTAAAACACGTTTGGACCCCCCGACGTGGCTGGATCGGTCTGGTACAACTTCACAGTGGAGTTTTAATTTTTTTTTGTTAAGCACACAATTTCTATTTGTAAAGCTTTAAAGCATCGCAAACGGATTACATTTTCCAGCAAGAAAGCAAACGTGTTGGGAGTCACAATGCGACTGGATACATCGGCTGTTGTTTTGGTCACTTTTATCTGCGTTTTGTGCCATTGCAGATCACTAAATGGTGAAAGTAAGTAGCACATGTTTCTCAATCAGACTGATGCGCTTTTCATCTCAATTTAATGTTACCAAGTTTGTTTGCAATAAGCACATATGAACTGTGGGATTGCCATGTTTTGCTATCCATGCATCGCATCCGAGTTTGCAGAGTTTAGTTTTCTTGCGACTGTTTGTTGTATTTTAACAAAACATTCAATGCCCGTTTATTATAGCATTATTGGATCCGTCACACTAGGTTCATTTTATCTGCGAGAGTGAAATGGTTCCTTCATTTAAACTTGTTTTCGTCTAAGCTCCGCTCCCCCGCCCCCTTTAACGCCTCACCGAGGCCTGGCGTGTGTGCGCAGCCCCAAGGCCAGATTAGCCGTCGGTACTGGACTCGGGTGGGCCGGTGCAGCGAATCTAAACTGGAAGTTGCAGGATCCGTTGGCGCGCGCAGGCCCGTTCGGCGGCGGCGGCGCTCGCGACTCTGCTCGCGCGGGGCGCGTGAACACGTCCAGCAGCGCCGAGCGGACTCCAGCGTCCCCGGGTTCGGGCTCGGCCCACGTTGGGCTGTGCTAGTGCTCCGGAGATCTGTAGTCTTGTGTCCCCGGTTCGTCGCTTGTCCAAAACATCACACCCAACATATCGTCACACGCGGCGTTTTCTATTATAATAATAGAAATAATAGAATAATAAGCGGCTTTGCTGCACTATCAACGCCCGTGTACACACACGGTCTGGTTTATATCACGAATCCTGACGCATGCTATTGCCGAGCACGTTTCATACACTCAAAAAAATCTAACCTTTTAATTTATTTTTTAAAGATTTCGTGGAGAGTAATATTTGCTGCGTTTTAACCGTACATTTTGATGTGCCAGAGATTGGCTGGATGGTGTAGTGGTGGAGGTGATGGACCTACTGAGATCAACAGTGAGAGCTCCAGTGTGGACCACATGGTGCGGACACACACACACACACACGCGTGAGGAGGTAGTAAAACACTGTAGGAGAAACGTTGTTTTATTTCCCGCCGGGGTAAAGCGAAATGTTGCAGTAGATATATCGACTACACCGAAGCAACTTTTTAAAAAATACAAACAGTGGCGATGTAGTAACAGTCAGCAGAATGATTTTATTTTGGGGACTTGGCTAAGAAGAAGTGGGGGAATGATGGAGGGAATGATGGAGGTTGAACAAAAGAAGACGCGCGTCCGTGTGCAGAGTGATGGAGCCCAGCGGGGACGCGCGGCCACTCCAGGAAAACACACTCACCCAGACGCCTCCTCTCTTATTAATGAGGGAAACGGTTCCGCCTGCGTGAGACAGGTGTGCTGATGGGACTGCTTAGGGTCCAGCTCCCGGTACTATTCTGTTTAGGAACAAAAAGGCCCCTTTGAACTACATACTTGTTCAAAAGAGACTTTTGAAATCTGCTTTTAAGTTGGCGTACAATTAAGTCGTTTTAGAAAGTGAAATTGACATTTAGATGTTTTTAGCAGAAACTTGGTCTAAGCGCTACAACATGTGATGTACGTCTAGGGTTAGAATGTGCAGAAGTGGTTAACCTTATGTTGCTCTTTGTGCATATGAACGAGTTATTCCATCTGTGCCTAAATGAAAATGTAATCTTAATTTCAGTTCAGATATTACTTAATTCCAGGGGTGTGATGGCAGCATTTTGTAATACCTGTTCACCCTTTAATAAATAGTGGGACAGTACTGTGTGGGGGGAATGTCATGCACTACAGCCCCAAATACCTGTAGGTCCGCTAGGTTACCTGTAGTTGTGTACAAGTTACATTACCAAAAATTATAAATACGTGCGTTCTCTATGAGCTCCCAGGATGTTGAACGTGAAGCTATTTCAATGATCTCTAAATGCTTTTCATTGCACATTTCCCAAGACGTGAACTGTTGGTATCATACATTCCCTAATATTTTGAAATACTCGTCTCGTTTGCTGGTGTGAACCGTCCCAGCCGCTGACGCATCTTTGCATTCTGTGCTGTCACCGCCCGTTAGTTTTATGATTAGATCTTTCTTCAGAGCGTTCGAAAACAGATTTGCCGGTGTAGGCTAACGCCTCCTGCGGTGTTGTAGAGCCCCGAGTGAATCTGCAGGCATGGTTCTTTTGTTATGTCTGGCTCAGAGGCTTTAAGGCGAGACGGCAGCTCCTTCTGTCTGTAAGGGAGAACCACGCCACCCTGGCCGCCTCTTCCTCCAGACACCTCACCCCTCCCCCGACCAACTCCCTGTCTGCTGAAGGTGGCAAAGCGCACGCTTCCTTAAGCCACTCAGTACCTGATAATATGGATTCTTGACACGGAGCTATAAAACAAGGCAGAAATGTTGTGATCGTTTTATAGGGCGGCGACCGAGGTGCGGGCGGGGAGCGTGTATGTTCGGGCGAAGGGAGCTGGTGTGCTCTGCGTAGAGTGCAGACTTGAAGTAGCTTCTGTAAAACACTCAACACTTGCTTGCTTCGGGAAAGCCTGTTCTACAATAAGGGCTCTGAAATGGCTATTTAAAAAAAACGAAATGCAGGTGTCCTGCTGAAATGGAACCTCACTTTACTCATTGTGAATTTTTAAAAAGATGAATAAATCATAACTTGGTTTTACATGTTGGTTGTGATTTATGCCAGCTGGGAAAATGTTGATCGTGTGTGTGTGTGTGTGTGTGTGTGTGTGTGTGTGTGTGTGTGTGTGTGTGTGTGTGTGTGTGTGTGAGTGGTGGATTTGCATATAGGGAACAAAGGTAGATGACACAGTAGACAGAGTGGAGAATCCAACGATTCTGTTTTTGTTCCTTTCTTTAATTGAACTCGTTACAAAACCATTTAAATTCTGATATTTAACTTGTTACCAAATCTTTGCTTTTGTTTAAATTAGATCAGAGTTAGTTAACAAATTCCTTAAAAAAAACAAACAAACAAACAAAAACACCCTTGTACATATTTCTCCAAGTGTTGCATTGCTGTGCTCTCTGGTGTGCGTGCGCTCATCTGTGTAACTGCTGCTGCAGGCAGTTCAGGCGTTTGCCGTGGATCTCTTGTGTCACTGGTCCTCTTTTGGCTCTGTGGTGCTCTGCTGTTTGGAATGGTATGCCTCCCAGAATGCCTTGCGTGTGGAATGCCTTTGAAGTGGCCACCCTGTAGGTTGTCCTGCCGATGAAGGAGCAGCACGCCGGGGCCGCTGTCTGCTGGCCAGGCTCCTCTCTGACCTTTTCCTCTTCCAGGTCGTGAAGCTGAACATTTGCCATTTAGCATGTGTGAACACTATGTTTGTGGTTTAGAGTCTCTAGGGTGGGTCGTCGTCCCCCCCCCACCCTCTGTTCATCTTTTTTTGTTTGTTTGTAGCTTGTTTGAAATGTAAAGCTCCTACAAAACAGAGTTTAAAAAATTCTTAAGTATTATTTTTTATATAAATTAAAATTCTTAAGTTTTTTTTTTTTTTTTAATTTTTTTTTTTGTTTCACCCTAAGGGTTTGTTGTAGTTTTGGAAAAAACAGCAACAACTTGTGGCCATAACAGCATGGATAACGAGTTTATAAAGCATTTATTCTACCATAGTAGAACTGAATTGAGCTGCTTTGAAAGGCTTGTGATCTTAAACCTCCAAGTTTGTGTTTGTTTTGCTTTGCTGTTTCTTTGTTTCATTCATTTATTTTACGACCTTGTTGTTGAAATGAAGCTTGTTGTTAAAGGGCCACTGGTTCCCCTCCCCTCATACTGGTTCTAGCCTTTCTGCGAGCTCAACAACAAAACCTGACCTTTGGCCCCTCTAACAATCGTCTCACTGCATCTGTAGTTACTACCCCCGACAGCCAAACTGGACCGCGATTGTCTCGGGAAGCACGTACACACCTCCTCATCTCCTGAGCCAGCGTGGTTATTTCACGACATGCTTGACTATGTCTGCAATGACGCTGCATCAGACAGTCGATTGGGTCGGATACTCGCGGGGCCTAAATGTGCCCGGTCCCCGTTACGCTCTTACATCACGGCACAACAATGTGATCTGACGATCATGTTGCTGTTTGCGTGTTTAGCCGTCAGTGACCTCAATGCCGTAACCCCCCCCTCGTAAATCCGGGCGTGAGCCTGCTTACTTTCAGGCTGTGCTGGTATGTGCTGAGCTGGGGGCGTGGCTTCATTACACTACCTGATGGGTTAAATGTATTTTGGGACACTGTCATGTTGCCGAGCGAGGGGGGTGGGCTCATGGACTTTAAGCCCTTCTTTGGTTACTTAGTAAAAACCCACAAATTATTAATCACCCAGAAGTTATTAATCACTCCCAATGTTTTGTTGGGGGAAACCATCCAATCAGATTGACCCGATAACTTAAACTAAACTAATAAAAAAACAAAAAATAAAGAAAAGCATAGCCAAAAAAATGGGTGCAAAAAATGAAAGTGGAATATGTATTATGTATTACATTTATTAAAGAGCTTTTCCATTTATTTGCTTGTGGTGGTGGTTTAAGAGTCGCTCTCCTGCTCCACGGCTGTTGATATTTAGAGAATGTATTTTATATAGTTTTAATGTGACAAACACAAGCACCTCTTTCTTCACCTAGAGTGGTGTCTATTACAAGAGCGTGTGTGTGTGTGTGTGTGTGTGTGAATACACACTGCTCTCCCCTGAAGTGGAGGATCATAAAATGTGTATGATACTTCAGCTTATTCCAGCAGTAAACCTTTCAACATGGTTAAGGGTGTGTCAATAATCTGTTTTACTTTTGTGGGTGGTTTTTATCCCCCTGTCCATGACGTGCTAATGTTGTCAGTAAGAGGCTACAGGACTAGCGTCTGCTTGTCCATGTGTTTAATTTAGCCCATTCATTATTCTTGGTCAAGCAGGTTAAGATCTAATGTGAACGCATGCATGAAAAAAAAAACGATTTGAAGATATGGATAACCCTCGCCTGTCTTGGGAAGAACAACTGTCTGATTGGTGGGAAATAAACCTGTCTGGAGTTAAATGTGTTCTGATTTTTATTTCTGCCTGAGATGTTTGCTGTGGTTGGGCAAAGTCGGTTTTAATTAAGGCTGAATGGCAAATAGATAAACCTTGAGCTCTCTGTAGTAATGATCTACACTCGATCAGTTAATGCTTTAAGTCAGACACTTGACAAATGGCTTTTTGAAAAGCAGCGTGTGCCATTTGTGAACTCTTGTTTTTAATCATTAGTGTTTGTCACGGCCTCATTCAGCATCACCCAGGATCTGATGCTTGTACCACAGCCTGGAGACTCATCACTGGTTAAGATTGGGTGCAGCGTTTCAGCTAGAGACGCTAGATGGAGAACTGTGTGTGTGTGAGCGAGCGCGAGCTATCGCCGCTTGCACAGAGGTCCTTCCCAATTCTCTTCATCTCGGGAGGCCCCCTAGTGTCTTGATCCCCTAACTGGATTGCACTGCGGCTGGGTGTTACTCCAGGTCAATCCATCTGCTTTCTTTGCACTAGAATCACCCTAGTGGTTGCATAAAGGTGGCTGTGTGTGTGTATGTGTGTGTGTGTGTGTGTGTTCAAGAGGTGGTAATGTAGACTACACATGTTCCTGCCCTGTCACAGGGCAGAGGCCTACGTCTGAAGGGGTGTGTGTGTGTGTGTGTGTGTGTGTGTGTGTGTGTGTGTGTGTGTGTGTGTGTGTGTGTGTGTGTGTGTCTCTTACAGTGAGAACATTGAAATGGCTTCACACTGAGCTGGAAAAACAAAGTAGTGAATGAGGATGAACACCTTCACCTGGCTCCCAACACAAACTAACCCAGGGGTGTCTGTGCATTCCCAAAGTGCATATGCATGGATGCACACACACACACCCACACAACCGCACGCGTAGTGCTCAACCACGTTAATCCTACTCTATATGCAGTGTGAACTGGCTGCCTTTCCCAAGGCTTTATGGGTGTGAACATGAGCCATCCATCACCTTTAGGAACTGCTCACGTGGGATTAATGGCTGCAGTTATGCAGAAATGATGTTGCGCCCATAAACTTCAAAACAATGGGCCACAGTCACTTGATTGGCCAGAAACTGCACCTGCCAAGATCAGCAGCCCCGCCCCCACAATCAATAAATAGCCCACCAATATTGAGTGCTGGTGACTTCATTTCTATGGAAAGACAGGAATTTATTTTATTATTATGTTTTATTAAATTTTATTTGATGCTGTGAATAATAATAATACATTTTATTTCATAGGCGCCTTTCTGACACTCAAGGACACCTTACAGACAATACAGCAATAAAATAAGAGAAACAATTTAAAACTATAATACAACAGAAGCAAATTCACACTTACATTATAAATGTGGCATGGTGTAATATAGATTTTCTTTCAGCTGAAATGGTCACCTGTTTTGACCCATCAGACGTGTGTGTGTGTGTGTGTGTGTGTGTGTGTGTGTGTGTGTGTGTGTGTGTGTGTGTGTGTGTGTGTGTGTTGTTTCCTGCTAGCAGCAGACGGGTGCTGCATGACTTCTGAGCGTTTTTCAGAATCGAGTCGGTAGTAGCCCGGTCTAGCATCCACAGACGCCGTGTCTCCCGTGTCTCGCACGGCCCCTGGCAGGCGGCCCGGGTGAGACTCCAGCCATACTTCACGCCACAGCCGCTACCCCGTGCAGAGCCGACACCTATCGCTCGTCGGAAGGCCCTCGGCCCTCGACCACGCCCTCGGCCCTCGACCACGCCCTCGGCCCTCCGTCTGTGGCCCCAGCCGGACTGGAGCGCTCGTTAACGCCAGCGAGGGGTTTAGACTCACTGCTCCCCTCCCGCACCAGTTTTGACAGGTGACACGGGGCAGCGCTGGCAGGACGGCCCGGTGTAGTGTTACTCGTGCCACGTGCCGGTCCGTCTGGTCCACCGCTCACGTCACACCGCTCGCCAAACGGGCCGAGCAACACGCACACCCCCATAGGGGATGAAAGACAAAGTGCCATAGTGACGGAAATGAAGAACGAATGAATGCTCACCAGTAACCTAGTGAATGGGACGAGTTATGCTTCGAATGTTCAGGTTACGTTGTTGTTGTTTATGCCACTTGTGCCCTTTCATTTCGACCAACTGGACAACAGCTGCCCTCACGATGGATCTGTGGCGGTGGATACACTGACCGTAGCGATCCGGGGGTGTCCTTCATGTGCGCGTTCGTTGTATGACTTGCGTTGTTTATCCAGGGACACGCGAGATGGAAAAACCAACACACTTGTGTTTAATTTTTATTTTAAGAATCCATTTGATGTCTACAGGCATGACGTTTGGAAAATCAAACACTGGAGACGCTGGTAAATACGCGCTCGGTTACGGCTGCTGCCCTGACGCTCCGCAGCTGGTCAGGGGCCGAAGTTGGCCGGTCCGTTCTGGTCTCAGTGGGGTCCTCTAGGTCTCATGGTGGGGTAGGTATAGTGTTTGTGGCCCAGGGTCAGTCCCAGTTGACCACCTCGGTGTGTTTATGTGGGATTTGTCCAACTGTGTGCACCTCCCCACCTGTTCAGAACTACCTGACTTATCCCACCATCTTGACAGTTGAGACGATAACCTGGGTTAAGACTGAATGGCCGTAAGTAAATGGTGTATGTAGCACTGATTAACTGGCCATGCTGGTCTGTGTTCAGCTCTTTACCAGTGGACCAAGAGGTGGTGGGGGGCTCTGACATTCCTCCTGCCGCCTGTATTGTGGCGGCCAACGTTGCCCGACCAGTAGCAGGCAGTCTGAGCCGGCGGTCTCCACAACAGACGAGCAGTGCGTTAGTGACCCCTCCCCCTGGTGATGACCCTGCCCCTCCTGTGTCCAGCGAGGTGGAGGAGACCCCGCCTCCAGGGGCAGCAGGGAAGGGGCCAGTTTGCAAAGACTGCATTCCTCTCTCTTGTTTCTCCTAGGCCCAGTCATGCAGGAGTGTGTGTGTGTGTGTGTGTGTGTGTGTGTGTGTGTGTGTGTGTGTGTGCCAAGCTCATGGTTGCACCCAGCTGCCTTCTGAGTGAAAAATCGATGGTATTGGCATTCGGGCTCCTCTGCCTTTTTGGCCTGCAGTAATCTTCCCGCTCAGAAACGAGAGGATATCTGGGGCGAGCGCTTCCACTGCAGAGGACGTCGGGGCAGCCGGCGCATTCAGACACGATGCCACGAGCCCAGATCTGCAGATCTCGCCGACGCTTGATCCACGTGCTGCGCTCTCTGCTTCTCTTGCCATGTGCGAAACCCCGAGCAGGCTGAAGATCACTCCTCTCCTTGGCGCTGGTCGAGAGGGCGGGCTCGGCGACCTTGGTCAGGTCCAGCACGTCTCCCGGCACCGTCACCAACACTGGGTAATCTGTTCAGCTCTCAGACTTGGAAACAAGCCTGCGGTGACGGTGGCCGTTAGCGTAGTTCGCTTGTGAACCTCGCAATAAGAACATTTTCCCTCATTAACTGAGTGTGTTGAGTTCAGATGTGTGAACAGGAGCAGTGTGTGCTGTGTTAAGATGCTGATTTATGTTGCTTATGGTTGTTGTTGTTGTTTTTATTATCAGATCATGAAATGATTGCCATCAATATTAGAAACGAGAATCTAGCAGATGATGCCTTATTTATGATTGCCATTTTGATTCAAATTGATATTTACTTTTTATTTGAGTTTTACATTGTGAAGAAAAAAAAATTTCTGTATTTCTGCCATTTCTCATTTTCATTTCCACCTTTGACTTTGTGTCCTTCCAGAAGCTCCATATCACAGCTAAAATCGCTTTTACACATCTACACACATCTACATTTTACACAAGTTTTTTTTACATCAATGTTTGTCATTTATGAAAGGTACGTACCTTTCAAGACTCTAGCTGTCTGGCGGAAGATAATGGACTCTCAGATTGATTAGACCTGAAGACGTTGACCTGCGAAATGTCAGGACTTCTTGCGCCCTTGATGTATTACCCAGTCGGCCCCCAAGCCCCGCCCCCAGACAGCCGCCTTCACCTGGCGTGTCTGTGAAATAGCCGAGATGCCATCTCCCATCTGGTTGTGGAGGGGGGGGAGGCTGGAGGGAACATACCACTGCAGTCAGAGGCCTCCGAGCCCCGGGGGCCGTGGGGCAGCTGCTTTAGGAACTCTGGGAAATGTTTTCCAAGAGGCCAAAATGTTCAAGCAGAATAATTACCGTCGTAACTTATCAAGCTAGTCGGCGTATTAAGGCAGGTTTTGTCGGAGGACAGTGATCGTTTTGTCTGATTTGAATTTTTCTTTGTTGCAGAGTAGCGTAGACACACAACAGTAGCAGTTCTTGACTCTGGGCCTAAATGTGGTGGTAATGAATAAGCCAGAAGAGGTTTCGGTTTCCCACGCATGGATTTTCCTACATACCTGAAGGTTGCGGGAGTGTGTGGATTTGTTTGGATTTGTTCGTTTACGCTCCGTCTTAGAGCGCCATGCTGAAAGGAATCCTGGGATTTGAAGTGCTCATACGTGTGGATACATGAGATCCCATTTTTGACCAGATGCTGTTTTTTTGTGGTCTCGTTTTCATCCGTTCCGCAAGCTCATAAAACAAACTGCGAGCTTCATGAACTGTACATGTGTTTAGTACGTCAGCAACGCAAGACTCCTGTTTGTGACTTACTCACAGACCAGTGACACCCGTTAATGGCAGCACTTGAAACTGAAGCCAGAGTGATCTCAGTCATTTGGTGTTTGATGTTTGCATGACGTGTTTACTTAACTTTTGATATCATCTATGCATCATGTTGAAAACAACATACAAAAATCAATCATTTAAGTCATAGCCAACCAGGCGGGCTACTTTGTTTCACTCCAAAGCACTTGCAGCCAATCACCACAGCTTGAAAAAGTGGGAGGGGTCAATGTAACACCTCGTCACCCGCCCCTTTCCGCACGATCTCACAGTCGGGGTGTGATTGGCCGGTCTCGCTTTAATTGACAGGGGAGAGAGAGAGACTGGCACCCCTCTCCCAGAAGGCAAGGTGGATGGTTTTGCTCTTTCCCGCACACGGGTCACGGTGGCTCAGGAATCAAACTCGGGATATCCCGATGACAGGGCGAATGTTTTCCTGTTGCGCCACTCAGGAGCCCGACGTGACCCTTCTGGCCAGATGGCCAGGCAGTCGAGAGTCACTGTGGACAAACCTGTACCAAAGTGGTCAAACGTACGTGATAGAACCATTTGTGGCACACCTGCTGTAGAAACCTTTTTTTTTTTACATTTATTTAATGTTCTATTTTAATTTGTGTTTTTGTTATATAATTTTGAATACATGACTCTGCAAAGTCCTCATTACCTTTTGGACTGTGATGGTGGTGGTTGTCCTCACTGTACATATGGTAAATATTTAACTTTGGAGCCCGAGCATGTGGGGAATGAGTGACATTTTGTTTGTACTTTATGGAAATTGGGGAAGTCATTTGTATTATGTTCATTGCTAACACAGGTTAGCGTCTGTGTAGCTGCTTTCTGTAATGCCATATGGCTGTTCGTAGCCGTGTACAGCGGACATCCACTACCTGCGTGTTTATTTTTCAGCAGGGTGTAGACGGGGGAGTCGGTGTTCAAATCGATGAGTGTTTGACACGGTGGTTGTTTTTGAGATGGGGTAACAGTGTTGTTGTGTCGTCCCCCCCCCCCCCCCCCCCCCCCGGATCAGGTGTGGAGTGGCTCGTTCTGTCAATAGATCACAATCGATATTGTAGTACAGCACAAAGCGGTGACTAATTGTTGGCTGGTAGCTTTAATCCCGGGGGACGCCAGGGGACACGCCGGATCATGAGGACGCCGTCCTTATTAATTTCTCTGCGGGGAATGTGGCTCTAAAAATGAGTCCATCTTTAAAACGTTTGTGTGTTTGTGTGTGTGTGTGTGTGTGTGTGTGTGTGTATATATAATGTCGGCCACCAGCTGTACGTTTGCGCCCCTGTGAGTCCTGCCGTGGTCTCATTCAGCTCTTTCTTTTGAAGTTGGAGTTGTTCGGCCGGCGCCCAGCTGAGATGGGGCTGGGTGCAAAATGCGAGTGTGCGCCGCACAGGCCCCTCCTCCTCCCAGGCCCCTCCTCCTCCTCCCAGGCCCCTCCTCCTTCTCTTTCCAGCCACAGTGCGGCGTGGTCGCCGGGGGCGGCGTCTCCCCGCGGCACGGCGCCGTGGCCACGCCCACCCCTGCGTACGCCACGGCCAGCCCAGCGTTGGGGCAGGACGGGGACAGACGCTCGGGGGGGGGGGGGGACAACAGAGCCTCCTCCCTAATTTGCAAATAGTCACCGTGTAATCAAACGTGGCAGCCAATCAGAGAGCTCATATCGGGAATTCTTTAATACTTGAGAAGCGGCCAGGTGCCGGTAGACTGTTTGGTTGCTTAATCTGTTTAGCAGCTCTGAGGGAAATATAAGAACAGGCTAATAATACATTTTAAATTAAAGGGGGGGCATAGAGAACATGTAGCTGACCAGCATCAGAGCCACACTGTGGTTTTTTTCCTCCTATTAGTTTTTGAAGGTTAAAGGAATAGCAGAGACGTGGTGTGTCCTTAAGCATACGCGAGAGTCTCGTTAACCCTTGCCCCAGACACGGCTGATAAGAACGAGTGTTTGCCTATCAAACACAGACTTCTCATTTCCGCTTCCGTTTGCTTTGCTAGACCCTCGAGTGCAGTTAACAGACACTTCTCTCTGTGGTTGACACGGCTCGGAAAGGATGTAGACGGTGCAGTAGTGACTGTCTGAGCTCTACAAACTAACATGATCGCAGAATGTGAACAGATGTGATGTAAGGGGAGTTTCTAGCCTGGCTGTGCGCTGCCAGTAAAGTGAACAGGGCTGGAGAATGTCAACAAACCCAGAAGATTTGGCGATGCCTTTACGATTCTTAAGTTAAGACTCTTAAGAGTAGCTGCAGAGCTTTTGGCCTCTGAAAGACCCGTAACGTAAGTGTAGATGTTCTAGCAACTGTTGATTTGTAACAACCAAAGGCAGACACCCGGGTACCAGCCAGCTAACTCGTACAGGATACGCTTCCTGTGGGGGCTGTGCGACTGTTTTCGGGGTCAGCACCCCTCGACGCGGGCCTCTTGCACCGCTCCCCGTGGCCTCAGGAGACCCAGAGGCACTGTCATTTCCACAGTCTGGTAGAAACAGGTGGCAGGTCCTCTTACGACGTCACCCAGGTCACTCCCGTAAATCAGGAGAGGCGTGTGACTGCTGGCTCTCCTTTTCCATCGGGTGGGGCAGATGCCCATAGCCCAGCTGGTTGGGGTTACAGGAGGGAACTGGGACTCGTGTGTGTGTGTGTGTGTGTGTGTGTGTGTGTGTGTGTGTGTGTGTGTGTGTGTGAGAGAGAGAGAGAGAGGAGGATGCAGTGTCTGCTCTCCTCCAGAAGGGCAGCAGAGGCTGGAGTTGTGACGCTGGCTTTAGTCAGGGAGAACTCCCCAGTCCTGGGGCCGTGACCGAGGTGCTCTCTGGGTCGTGCAGTGCTGGGTCGTGCTTCAGTGGTCGGGCCGACATCCTGTACTGCATGTTTTGTTGGCAAGATTTTCAAGATGTGAGGTTTAATTTAATTTAATTTTTTGCAATCAGTTCTGCGTGGAGCCAGTACAGTATGTTTTGGAGCGTTTTTCAGGGGAGAAACGTTGTGGCCTATCTGCTAGTTAAGTAGCCATTACTCCTCACAAATGAGAACACTAATGCTCCCGGTTTTAAGCTCCTCCCTCGAGGGAGATGTAGAGCTGGAGGGGCCAGCAAATTCTCTTTTCTTTTCTTTTTTTTTTTTTTGCGCAAAAGCAATCTGTTTGTGCGTGCTGAGACTTGTTGCTATGGCGAGATGCTGCTTTTTTTATTATGTTTACTCAGTTATCCCGAGGATAGCTGCGTTAGCTCCACGGGTTTGTAGCGTCTGGCTGTGGCGTTACCGTGGCAATGAACATCAGGTCCCGGCTTTTGCTTGTTTTTCCCGCCGAGCGATAGGCTGATGACTGCAGTGTCCAATTAAACGGCTCTGTTTTCTAGCACCCCGAGAGCCAACCTGCTGAACCCCCCCCCCCACCCAGACACCTCGGTTTTGGGGTTGTCTCCTTTCACTGTCCTTCTGATCTGAGGCGGGTGTGTTCGCACAAGCAGGACCGATCCAGATCTGGGCTAGCCACAACCTCCAGTGTCCACCGGCGCTTTAATGCCACGCGTGTTGGTTTGCTTCTGGAGGGTGTGTGTGTGTGTGTGTGTGTGTGTGTGTGTGTGTGTGTGTGTGTGTGTGTGTGTGTGTGTGTGTGTGTGTGTGTGGGAGTGATGGGTGTGGGGCTTGGGTCTGTGTGGGTGTTTGTTTTGGGAAGATTAGCATTTAGCATTTATGATAGAAGAGCTCTGCTCCACCGTCTAGCATGGACAAAGCTGCTTTCAGCTCGTACGTCCTGAAACCGTCCTGATCTCCTGCGTCTGTACTCTCGTGTGCCACCGTCACCCCCCCCCCCCCCCCCCCCCCCCCCCCGGAGGATTTATTTTATTTTTTTGACACTTTATACAGTTTATAAACGGTGAACATGAGGAGAGCTATAAATAGGCCACTTGGTTGGTGCGTGTTGGATTTTGGGAAGGTTCTCGGTGAGTAGTGGGGGAATGACTGTGTGCACCAGGCTCCCCTCCAGCTGGGGAAACAGGCTGACCTGCAGACGGCGCGTGAGACGTTTAGCAGACACGTGGGGCACGTGTGCCGTGGTACAGCCTACCATAGAAGCAGAAAAGCCCCTCCACCTGGGGAGAAATGAAAGGGCTTGTGGGTATGGTGAAGGAAGTGGTGGTGGTGGCGGCTTATCGATTTTACTCATTTTAACTCTCTGACTAGGGATTAGACATTATTTCTACGCGCACACACACAAGCTCTCCACACCGTGCTGTGCGTTGTAATCATATTTCAGTGTGAATCAAAGTGTGTGATAAATGCAGTTGCTGAGGGGTTTGTAGACCTCAGTAGACCGGAGGTGTCGGCAGAGAGGGTGTTTGTGCAAGTGTGCCTGTGTGTTTGTGTACGTGTGCACTCGCAGGCGTGTGCCGTGTGTATACCTGTGCGTGTGTGTGTGTGTCCCCGCTGATTAGTAGTGCTTCACACCTTTTGTAAACTCCAGAGCTCCCTCCATCTCTCCTCATTTACACACTTGCTCAGCACCCAGAGATGAAGCAGCTACATGCTTTGTTTTGTCATCGCGTTTCCTCTTACTTTTACACAAGAACAGATGGACTGAACGGTACTTTCACTCCTCGAAATGCACTTAGCAGATTATGTAGAGCGGATGCTTTCTGCATGCTACCATTCGAGTTTTAAACA
>NC_135222.1:24126548-24161548 GCF_052324685.1 Brachyhypopomus gauderio | reverse complement strand
AGATCGAATTTCCTTCATTTCGCAAAAAGCCGCGAGCCACATGCATCAGCGCGTCACAGAGTCATTAGGTCTTTTTAAGCTCAGATGAAGAACATTAACAAATACCACAGTGGGCTGGAGTTGGGCTCCTTTGTTCATTCACATGTGGCGGAGTTGCGCGGGGCTGTGTGGATGTTCGGGGGCCCGTCAGCTCCTGGAGGAACAAAAGGGGCGTTGAGGGACTCCACAGGGCAGGAAACCGGAGTAATCCAAACCCACTTCTCTGACAGTATCGGCCAAAATGAAAACGGCGAGTGATTGGTTAAGTAGAAACTGCCGTGCGCGGTCAGAGTGAGTTGGGAGGGACGGGTCCGTTCGTTCTGAAAGCGCTCTGTTTGTTTAGCGCGTGGCGGCGCAGGAACCAGCTAACTTATTATGAGGTCGGTGTTCAGAGGTCCTGGTGTTGTTCTCTCCTTGTCTGTAAAAGAACGGGATTCTGTGGGAATTCTGGGAATTCTCTGCTCTCATGGTGTGAGCATAGACATGAAAAAAAGAAATTTGGCATGTGTGTAAATATGATAAAGAATACAGTAAGCAGTTTGTAAGATAGTAAATTACATACACGTATAGGTGTGTGTGTGTGTGTGTGTGTGTGTGTGTGTGTGTGTGTGTGTGTGTGTGTGTGTGTGTGTGTGTGTGTGTGTGTGTGTGTGTGTGCTGTTGTATCCCTCTGGGGTTGTTCCCACTGTGACTGACACAAGCACTGAACTCTCTCAGAAATGGTGGGATGTAAAGGGTATTTAGCATTTGCCCCCTGCCCAAACTGATCTGACATCTGCGGTAAGACACGCGAACCTGAAAGAATAGCTGGAAGAAACAAGCTGGGGCCTGCTAGGTACTCCCGCTCACACACACACACACACACACACACACACACACACACACACACACGCTCGCACACACACGTGCTACAGAATTCCAAACATCCATCTGGAACGAAAGAAAAAAGACAGAGACAGGGCCTGGTGTATTTGAGTGTGTATTTGAGTGTGTATTTGAGTGTGTATTTGAGTGTGTGCTCAGGTTGTACATGGTGCTTAATGGTTTAATTAGATGATCAGCAGTGTGACTGGTGAGAGATGGACCCTGTACCCGGGCTGCTCCGCACCAGACATACCTGTACAAAGACTCTCCGCTCCACAGAGGGTCCCGCACGGTCTCGCACGGTCCCGTATGGCAGACCCACCTGAGGGAAACGTTGCAAGTCGGTTTCAGTGTGACAGCCTGTGTGTGTGTGTGTGTGTGTGTGTGTGTGTGTGTGTGTGTGTGTGTGTGTGTGTGTGTTTGTGTGGGTGTGTGTGTGTATCAGAACAAAAGCATGTCAGTGAGGTGTCTGAGCTGTTGGCTGGTCTCCATACTCCAGCGAGTTCAGACCTGCTGCAGACAGGTGTTCTGTATCACTGGGCTAACCTCCTCTCTCCCTCACCTCCCTCTCTCTCTCCCTCTCTCTCCCTCACCTCCCTCATCTCCCTCTCATTCTCCCTCACCTCCCTCTCTCTCTTCCTCTCTCTCCCTCACCTCCCTCTCCCTCTCTCTCCCTCACCTCCCTCTCTCTCTTCCTCTCTCTCCCTCACTTCCCTCTCCCTCTCTCTCCCTCACCTCCCTCTCTCTCTTCCTCTCTCTCCCTCACTTCCCTCTCCCTCTCTCTCCCTCACCTCCCTCTCTCTCTTCCTCTCTCTCCCTCACCTCCCTCTCCCTCTCTCTCCCTCACCTCCCTCTCTCTCTTCCTCTCTCTCCCTCACCTCCCTCTCCCTCTCTCTCCCTCACCTCCCTCTCTCTCTTCCTCTCTCTCCCTCACTTCCCTCTCCCTCTCTCTCCCTCACCTCCCTCTCTCTCTCCCTCTCTCTCCATCACCTCCCTCTCTCTCTCCCTGTTCACAAGGCTTTATAAATCACCGTAAAGACTATTAAACCCCCCCTCCTCTCCTAACTGCACACCCCAGGGGTTCTCCCCATGGTTTCCCTAAACATCTGTATTTATTTACACAATCACACACCTAACTAGGTAATTCTTTAAAATGTCTGTCGGGAGGAAAAATCAATTAATGCTAATTTTGAAATGTCAGAGGAGCAGCAGTTTATTAAACAATAACAACAGAAACATGGTGAGTGGTTGTGAACTGTGTGTTTAGGGTGTGTGTGGGCCCCACGCCGGCGCGTGCTGCAGGAGTGTGTTTAGGGTGGTGAGGGCCGCCGTGTTGGGGGCCCGTCCTGTCAGAGCAGCAGTCGTCCCCATCTCCCGCCCCCACCCACCCCCACCCACCCACCCCCACCCCGCCCCCACCCGCCCCCACCACACACACACACACACACACACACACACACACGTGCAGAAACACACGTTCACACACAAACATGCACACACACACAAACACTTACATGTGTGTGCTAATGTGTGTATTGCTGAACACAGATCTCATGTTCAGGCCAGAGTCACTCCTGCAGCAGCATAACCACCCTGTCCCCGTCCACAAACAACACCCTATCCCTGTCCACACACCCCACCCTGTCCTCATCCACACACACCACCCTGTCCCCGTACACACACACCACCCTGTCCCTGTCCACACACACCACCCTGTCCCCGTCCACACACATCACCCTGTCCACACACCCCACCCTATCCCCGTACACACACACCACCCTGTCCCTGTCCACACACACCACCCTGTCCCCGTCCACACACATCACCCTGTCCACACACCCCACCCTGTCCTCATCCACACACACCACCCTGCCCCCGTCCACACACACCACCCTGTCCCCGTCCACACACACCACCCCGTCCACACACACACCACCCTGTCCCCGTCCACACACACCACCCCGGTCCACACACACCCCGCTCGTAAGTCGCTCACCTCTGCCCGCATCGACGTTTGCGCCAGTATATAAATTGCTGAATCAGTGTCAGTGGTAAAGTAATGGCGCTGGCGGGGGAGCGCCGTAAATTAGAGGCGGCCATCCCCCCCCCCCAACCCCCCCACTGTACCGCCAGGCGCTGGAGGAGGGGGCGGGGGGCTGGTGGGGTAATGAATGCCTTCATCTGGCCCCAGCAGTCAGCAGATTGCCCCGCGTTGATGGATACTGTCAGCCCCACGCCACAGTACATTTCATTGCACAATAAACATGGCTGTCAAAACCAAACAAAGTGAAATCAATTTATCCTGTGCAGTGAGCACACACGCTAAGTGAAATGAATGGAGTAGGGGGCTAGTGTGTTATCCCCGCGCCTGGGGGGGGGGGGGGTTCTGTTGTTGTTGTTGTTGTCAGTCCGAGAGGCGGCAGGTTGTACGAGACCTGAACATGTTTGGGCAACGTAGGTGTGGGACACAGAGATGATGTAAGACATCCACTCTACCCATGACTAATGAGGAAAGGAGAGAGAGCGAGAGAGAGAGAGAGAGAGAGAGGTTGTGAGGAGAGGAGAGGAGAGAGGGAGAAGTGGAAATGAGGGAGGAGAGCAGAAGGAGGGAAAGAGTGATGTGAAGGAGAAGATGGAGGGATGTCTGGAGGATCAGAGGGAGAGAGTGGTAGAGGGAGAAATGGAGAGATAGGTGAAGAAATGGAAAGAGACAGGTAGAGAGAGAGGGGGAGAACAGAGAGAGAAGGGGAGAGACAGGTAGAGAGAAAAGGGGAGAGACAGATAGAGAGAGAAGGGGAGAGACAGGAAGAGGTGGAGGAGAGATAGATGAGCAGAGGGGATGGAGAAAGAGACGTAAGCTGAGTGGGGTGGCGTGTGCTGGGTGGAGTTAAACCTAGTAGATATGAAATGCTTCCCACATAGATATGAAGCTGATTGAGCATTGGGGAAAGTTGAAAGGTGAAAGGTGAAGGGGGAGAACCACTGGACACCAGAGCTGAAGGCCCAGAGAGACCGGGGAGCGGCTCGGAGAATAGATCCTCCTGCTCACAGCGCCGAGACTCCTGGAGACTACCCGCCCGCCTCCTCTCGTCTGTGTGTGTGTGTGTGTGTGTGTGTGTGGGGTGTGGGTGGGTGGGTGTGTGTGTATGGTGACTGTGTGTGTGTGTGTGTGTGTCTCAGTGGTCCTTTTCTGTGCCCCTCCTTGCGCTGTTTGTTATATCAGAGCAGTGGTCTCCTAGTGCTGAATATTACACTTTAATATCTCCGCAATGCCCAGCTCAGTAGCTGCGTAGCTCATCAAGAGGGCTTATTTTATCACTCGCAGTAAGAATAGAAATCAAACCAGGTAGCGCGTGCCAAGACGCACAAGACGCTGGTTCCTAATGAACACACATCGCATGTGGGTGATAAAATATTCATGCCTCATTCTGAGACTTCTTTTCCAGTTTTTGGATCATTAAAGATGTATCGTAGCATATGGAAAACCCTTTTTGGTTTGTTTTATTTTTCAGGCCTTGTTTATCAACATGTTTTTGTTTGTTTAAATATTCATACAGCTTTTATTTAATTCTTTCACATCTTACATATAAAAGGAAGTGAATATGAAACCATGCAGGCAGCGCGGAGGAAGTGCAGGCACTCACACACACTCACACACACTCACACACACTCACACACACTCACACACTCACACACACACTCACACACACACTCACACACACACTCACACACACTCACACACTCACACTCACACACACACACACACTCACACACACTCACACACACTCACACACACTCACACACTCACACACACTCACACACACTCACACGCTCACACACACTCACACACTCACACGCTCACACACACTCACACACACTCACACACACTCACACACACTCACACACACTCACACACTCTCACACACACTCACACACTCACACACACTCACACACTCACACACACTCACACACACTCACACACTCACACACACTCACACACACTCACACACTCACCTACACTCACACGCTCACACACACTCACACACTCACACGCTCACACACACTCACACACACTCACACACACTCACACACACTCACACGCTCACACACACTCACACACACTCACACACACTCACACACACTCACACGCTCACACACACTCACACACACTCACTCACACTCACACACACTCACACGCTCACACACACTCACACACACTCACACACACTCACACACACACACACTCTCACACACACTCACACACACTCACACACACTCACACGCTCACACACACTCACACACTCACACACACTCACACACTCACACACACTCACACACACTCACACACGCTCACACACACTCACACGCACTCACACGCTCACACACACTCACACACTCACACACACTCACTCACACTCACACACACTCACACACTCACACACACTCACACACACTCACACACGCTCACACACACTCACACACACTCACACGCTCACACACACTCACACACTCACACACACTCACTCACACTCACACACACTCACACACACTCACACGCTCACACACACTCACAAACACTCACACACTCACACACACTCACACACTCACACACACACACACTCTCACACACACTCACACACACTCACACACACTCACACGCTCACACACACTCACACACTCACACACACTCACACACTCACACACACTCACACACACTCACACACGCTCACACACACTCACACACACTCACACGCTCACACACACTCACACACTCACACACACTCACTCACACTCACACACACTCACACACTCACACACACTCACACACACTCACACATGCTCACACACACTCACACACACTCACACGCTCACACACACTCACACACTCACACACACTCACTCACACTCACACACACTCACACACACTCACACGCTCACACACACTCACAAACACTCACACACTCACACACACTCACACACACTCACACGCTCACACACACTCACACACACTCACACACTCACACACACTCACACACACTCACACACACTCACTCACACTCACACACACTCACTCACACTCACACACACCCTGTGTGTCCCTCCTGATGGCCTGATGGAGTTACACCCTCCACTGCAGCCTGTCAGCTCTCACACACATACACACACCGCACACACACACACACACCATAAACACACACCATACACACACACCCACACACACACAAAGAAAAACACACACTCACACACCCACCCACACACCCCCAAATAACAGTTTGCCCGTGTGTTTCAGAAAGCCCCCACATAAAGTCTCAGGCTTTGTTCATGGCCGGGCTGCTGTCAGCTGCTCTGATTGAGCCACGGTTACACGTCGCTCTGTTGTTGTGACTGGCTTTATTACCTGCGCTAGGAGAAACGCTAAAGCCGTCAGTCACAAACATATGGCTTTGATTCTAGCGATTCGTTTTTCATTTTTATTTATTTATAGAGTGCATTTAAAGACAACAATTGTTAACTAAACACGTGTAACGCCCCCAGCCGATTCCATAGGGAAGCTTTTCTTCTTCTGCTTTTGAGCTGGTTAGGGCTGACTACATTAACCATACAGCCACCCTGCTTAGCCTGGCTCTGAGCTGGTGGGGGAGGAGAGCTGCTCTGAGCCGGTGGAGCGGGTGGGGGAGGGGAGCTGCTCTGAGCTGGTGGGGGAGGGGAGCTGCTCTGAGCTGGTGGGGGAGGGGAGCTGCTCTGAGCTGGTGGAGCGGGTGGGGGAGGGGAGCTGCTCTGAGCTGGTGGTGCGGGTGGGGGAGGGGAGCTGCTCTGAGCTGGTGGAGCGGGTGGGGGAGGGGAGCTGCTCTGAGCTGGTGGAGCGGGTGGGGGAGGGGAGCTGCTCTGAGCTGGTGGGGGAGGGGAGCTGCTCTGAGCTGGTGGAGGGGGTGGGGGAGGGGAGGGGAGCTGCTCTGAGCTGGTGGGGGAGGGGAGATACTCTGAGCTGGTGGAGGGGGTGGGGGAGGGGAGCTGCTCTGAGCTAGTGGAGCGGGTGGGGGAGGGGAGCTGCTCTGAGCTGGTGGAGCTGGTGGGGGAGGGGAGCTGCTCTGAGCTGGTGGAGCGGGTGGGGGAGGGGAGCTGCTCTGAGCTGGTGGAGCAGGTGGGGGAGGGGAGCTGCTCTGAGCTGGTGGAGCGGGTAGGGGAGGGGAGCTGCTCTGAGCTGGTGGGGGGGGGGGGGGGGGGGGGGGTTAGGAAGGGGTTGTCAGCTGGGAGCTGGTGTAGGGGTTGATGGCCCTAAACTGGGGAAGGTGGTGTCGGCTCAGAGCACCTCCACCCCCCCAGGCTTCAGCTACACTGATGTGCTAATGGATCTTCAACCCTGCTAAGATGATTAATGTGGGGCACTCTCTTCTTCTTACTCGTGTTCCCAGGGAGTAAGGAACTGAATGGCTCTGCAGATAAACCACATCAGTATTATTGTTGGCCAACAGGAGGCGCCAGCACCACAGAGGCCCGGGTCTTCAGGGAATCTCGGGGAAGGAACCCCAACGAGCCGCACATCAAACGACCCATGAACGCCTTCATGGTGTGGGCCAAAGATGAGCGGCGTAAGATCCTGCAGGCGTTCCCCGACATGCACAACTCCAACATCAGCAAGATCCTGGGTGAGTGTGACCTGCAGCCCGGCTGGTTCAGCACCGCGCCGTGTTCCATAAGAATACATGAAATACGGCGTGAGCTTCTGTAGGGGAGCGGGGAACCGTTGTAGACAACTTGTCAAAAATGCTTTTGCTTGCACTGGATCCCTTTCCCTCAGAAGTGTGGTTAGCAGCGCTGTTTTTAGAGCTAGTCCGAACACTTGAAAGACCTTCCTCTGGAATAACTCCTGAAGTAAAGACTGCAGCAAGGATATCTGTTAAAAGTATCATAATGAAAGCTTTGTCTCGTCTTAAAAAGTCTCTGGATCCAAAAATGACCATCACATTTAAGTAATAACCTCTTTCAAAATGTGTGATAGCATAAGAATCGTGTTCGGATCTTGGCCAGTATGATAAATGTCTAGTATTTACCATCCTGTGGTAACAAGAAGAAACAGAACAGCATTCATGAAACAACTCTGTTGATGTAAATGAAGTGGTTGGTTGGTGTGGGTTCCTGAAGCAGGTCTCTGTTCAGGCACCAGCCCAGCTCCTGCACGGTGTTTACGGAGGGAGCCAGAGATTCATTATGTCCCGGCCAGGCCGAAGCGCTACAGTCATGTGTCAGGCAGCCAGTCCACAGCGCACAGAACGCCTACTGTATCGCTTATTTATCAAAATAACCTTTATGTGATCAAGCACATTTAGAACATAACGTTATTACACAGCTGGTTTGTTTTGCCGTGTGTGTATGAAGCAGTTTTAGTCGTGGTGTTTAAAACAAGCTGGTCACATGTGCGCTGTCGGGCCTCCAGGTCCCAGTCTGTGAGTACCGGTGAGGTGTTTCGGGCCGACGGGTTCCGGGACTGTCACACGGGTTACAAACCCTGTTAAATGGGTTTTGTCCTAAGGTGTTGTGGGGCGGACACAGAGCCTGACTCAAAGACCACAGCTCTTTTACGTTTACACACATGCTAACATTGTCAATTACATGGTCGCTGCGTTCTCGTCCGTGCAATAAATACACCGTCCCCGAAATGCGATCGCGGATGTCCGAGTGTCCGGTCCTGACCCGTGGGCTCATGTCTGTGCAGGCTCACGCTGGAAGGCCATGTCCAACCAGGAGAAGCAGCCGTACTACGAGGAGCAGGCCCGCCTCAGCAAGATCCACCTGGAGAAGTACCCCAACTACAAGTACAAGCCCCGCCCCAAACGCACCTGCATCATCGACGGGAAGAAGCTGCGCATCGGCGAGTACAAGCAGATGATGCGCTCACGAAGGCAGGAGATGAGGCAGTTCTTCACTGTGGGGTAGGTGCCCAGTGAAGAATGCCCCGGGCGGGGGGCAGCAGCCAGAGCGGGGCGGGGCAGCGCCGGGTGGTCCCCAGGCCCCTCCCCTGCTGCCACGCTCCGGGTGCCAGCTGCCCTCCGAGACCCGCAGCACGGGCTTCGAGTGCAGGGGTGAACCCAGCTGTCATGTTCTGGCAGTGTGCTGCGTGCCCACTCTCCACGCTCGGCCCGTGACCCTCTAATCAGCTTGATTGGAGTAATATACGGGTGCAGCTCGTTAAGCTATGTCTGCCATGTTATATGGCCCGTGCACTTAATTTTAATGAACAGCCTTTTAAAGCAAACAACCAGGCTTTTTTTGTTGTGTACACAAGCTACAGTGATTACACACGGTGGTAACAGTAGGACATTCTTCTCCTCTTCGGGGGAAAAAATGCTCTTAAAGTTGACCTTGAATCGAGTTTATGAAATTACATTTCGCCTTAGTTGTTTAATAGTAACGACTTGTCAAAATGAGACAATAGCAGGATATTTAAGTTAAGTAGAGGCGTGATGGGACCGGCCGTTCAGTGTCTGGGGGCTTGTCTCTGTAATTTACTACATGTGGTCAGCGCAGGGGGGACCCGGTCCAGGTGTTCCCACTTACACCCGTGAGTAATACGAGCACTGGAGTATCAATCAGACGGCTTAAGATGGCGACCTGCCTCTCCGGAGGCGCCAGCCCTAAACGAGACGCCTTCTCACAGCTCGCTCCGAAACTGCTCCGTTGTAACTAAGGCGCGATGTTTTCCGCAGAGCTGCTGGCTGCGAACGCTCAGAGTGGTTAAGCTGGGGTTTGGACGCGCTGCACTGGAAGGCGTTTAAGGGGAGGCGGTGACCATCTGCGCTACTGTTCTTTCCGTTCTCAAATTCCCTCGCACTGTAATTGTTTTCCATGATGGGTGTTAAACTTGTCATCCAGCTCCCAGACACTCTAAAGGCTTCGTGCATATGGGGACAGTGGTGAAGGCTCCAGTGCGTAACTGTAAAACTCTCTTCTTCTCTTTTCCCCTATCCCTTTGTTTCTCTTCCTTCTTCTGTCTCTCTGTCCCTCGCTCCCTCCTTCTCCCTCCCCCTCTCTGTTTCTCGTCACCCCCCCTCTGTCCCTCTCTGTGTCTGTCTCAGGCAGCAGCCCCAGACACAGCTCTCCATCAGTACCAGTGCGGGTGTGGTCTACCCCGGCACCCTGACTGCGCCCACCACCACGCCCTCTCCCCACATGACCTCAGACTGCTCTAGCAACTCCGCTAGCCCCGAACCCGCCATCCCCGTCATCCAGAGCACCTTCGGCATGAAGATGGAGCCTGGCACCATGGTGGCCAACGACCCTGTCAACGGAGAGGACGACATGGACATGTACGAAGACTTTGAGGACGAGCCCAAATCAGACTACAGCAGTGAGAATGAGACGCAGGAGTCTGTCAGCGCCAACTGAGAGCCCAACCGCCAGCCGAGGGCTTTTGCTTTACTGCAGAAAGAACGCAAGTACTGGAGGAAAAAAAAAATACGAAGAAAAAATTCTACAGAACAAATTAAAGAGAGAGGGAAAAAGAGAGGGAAAAAGAGAGGGAGAGAGAGATAGAGAGAGATGGAACTCGATTCTGCTAATATATCCTTAAGGAGCCTGCATGCACACGTGACTCGCCCAGATTCAACAGCTATTTGGTCTTAAATGTTTCTTCAAGTGTGAAGCAGTTTGATTGTGTTTTATTTTGGCTTTTTTTTTTTTATTCCTATCTTATTTTATCTTGTGTTTTGATCATGGATGTGTAGGGTTATTGCCTGTAAAGTTACGGGGGACACGACTTGAACATTGAAACATTTAATATGAAATTCTAGCTCTCACAGTCTTACATTATCTTATGGATAAAGTTTTTTTTTTTGTTTTGAAGCTTCCATAACTGGTGTCGATGGGGTTCTGTTTCTCTCAGGTATGCTGTGCCACCCAACAGCTTGTGAATGTTTTTGATTTGAACTATTTAAAAAGCAAACAAATACGACAACAAAACGTCATTTGTAATTTGACGAGAAAGCACGTCCTGGCCCAGAATCCCCGTTAGTGTCACTGCGTCGGTATGTTTTGCACTCTGTTGTCTTGCAATCCAGATGTGCCAAACATCATCGTCATCATCCTCCCGACACCCTTAAACTCAACAGTCTTAAGGGAGAGACGACAGAAGTCTTAGACAATCCTTCACGAATCTTATCAAACTCAAAAACCTAATCACACCTCCTTCTTTGCGCACCGCCAGTGGACTTCTCAGGAATTTAGAGGCAGTGTTTTCATGAGAAGGTCTCTCTCCCGAGTTCACGCTCGCGAGCCTTTGAGTGACCCGGGAGGCACGCAGTGACCAGCCAGCTTCCACCCGCTTTCTGTCCTTTACGTTTTTTGCCTTTGCCACCACATTGTCAATTGGAGGGACTGTAGTCTGGTCAGCAAGCCAACAGGCCAATGGCATCAGATTAGCAAAGGTACAGCGGCAGCAACAGTGTGACGGCAGCCAGTTAATGGCAGCCAACAGCAGCTTTGGTGGCATTACACTCACACCACGTACAGGCCTGTTCTCCTCTGACCACCCCCCCCCCTTTTTTTCTTTCTGGGGAGGAAATGTTAGAGCTCTACAGGCTGTAGTTCAAGCTCACAGTCTCCTGGACACTGCAGATCATAAGGGACACAAGAAAGTCTTAAACAGACCAAGCCTGTGTGGTTTGAACAATGTGTTCATGAGTCTTAAAAGAGCAACCAGTTGAGTTGGAGGTTTGCAGTTTTGCTGGGAACAGGTGTAGTAGACTGTAGCTTAATATTACAGCACTTATAAACTTAAAAAGCAAAAACTAGTTTTGAGCAATCCCTCCTTTTATTTTTTTATGTTTATTTTTGACTGTATTAACAATCGTGACTTAAGCAGGAGGACATTAAGAACCTCTGTTATGAATGAAAAGACTTCAGTTTACTGCAAGAACCTTGCAAGAGCAGGGATACCAACGTTTGACTTTGATGCTTTGTGTAAAATCAGGGAGCCCCGCAAAGCCCGGCTCACGCCGCCAGCCTCGCGGAAGGACGGCCAAGAGGCGGCCGGCGGTCAGGGCCTCTTGTTCGAGGCCGCGACCCCGTGGCGGGTCTCTGCTGCGCAGAAGCTCGGCGCGATCTCCACCTCGCCGCTGCCCTCCGCCCCGGCAGACGCCCCACCTCGAGGGGCTGCCATCTGGCACCCGACGCAAGTCTGCGGCCAGGAGAGGGCACCGAACAATGGGGAACGGGAGGGGGGAGGTATATCGGTTATTGTGCTCCTTCATCAAAGTGCAGCGGAAAATCTGCGGCCAGGAAGAGGCGCGAGGTGCTAGTGAGCAGATGGAACGAGTAGATCAAACTGTGGGGGATTATTAAAATGACTGACGAGTTGGTATCATCTGAAACACGCCATTATTAATGCATGATGCCTGCTATTTTCCTCTTGCCCTTGAACTTCTCCCCCCACCATGCCCATCAGTATCCGGTCGGTGAGCAGCGGTGGGAGTGGTCAGCGTGCTCCCCACGCTGCAGCCACGAGGCTGATGGTCACTGCATGGCCTCCGAAGGTCGAAAAAACACCAAGAGCTTTTTTTTTTTCTGCTAAACTCTCCCAGCATTCGAGGCATTCACTCTTGAACTTGGCCCCAAAATGGAAAAGCAGTTCCTTCAAGTCTTAGATGTTTTGAGCACTTCTCTAGTTCCTTTTAATCATCTTTATTTTGTGGTTTTTGCGCTGGTTGTGTTGTTCTTCTCTAAGGTAGCGTCCTACGCAGGGCTTACCGTGTAGCAGCCAGCCATGATTTTTTGGCTTTTGGTTTTGGGTTTCTGTTGCCTTCCATAGGCCGACCTGTCTCATTTAAAGCTGTTATATCTGCTGGTAGATTGGTTGACTCGTACGTGTTTTGTACATATTTTCTTGACCATGCCAAACCAATTTTTGGTGGTTAACAAAAGGACTGTTGTTGGGACTGAAACTTGATTGCTCTTGTATAATGGGAAAAACAAAACGAAAACACAAAAAGAGAGAGAGAAAGAGAGAGACAACTTCAATCACACACAGAGACAATGTTTCATAAGTGTTACAAGCACTGGATATAAATGGTATTTTTATCAATTCTGACTAATGTGAAACCGTCGTGCGAGGAAAAAAAACCTACACAAACAAAAGTGACCTGTTTGGAGCGGTGGGCACACCCGAACACCCCAGACTGGAGTCATTTTTCTCTCGACTTATTTTGTTTATTTATGCAAAGACACGTGATGAATGAAGAGTTTGTTTCAGCTGGGGCGCTGGCGAGGGGGGGGGGGGGGGGGGGGCAGCAGACTCAGAGATGCCGCAGCCTTCACACCCCCCAGCTCAGCAGGGCATCTGAATGGTCATGGATGTTTGTGTTGTATATTGTATTTGAACCTATATAGTGCATATAGACATTTTATTGTATTTATTAGCCATTGTTGGCTCTAAAAGTGTCAGTAGAAAATGATAAAAGGACAATCAGAGAAAATGAATAAAATGAGTCAGATCTGAAGCCGAATTGGAACTCAAAACTAAAGTTTCTTGTGATGCTTTTTTCTTTTCTTTCATTTATTATTATTTTTTGCTAAATTCACCATCTCGTCACAGATTTTTTTCTTTTTATTTTAAATATAACATAGGAAAATATAATTCTATTTTTGTCCATGGATACTTGCTTAAGTATAAGTTATGTATTTGATTGATTTGCTTTTATATGTGTGTGTGTGTGTGTGTGATTGTGTATGTCGGTCTTTGTCTAGAAAAGAAAAAAAAAACAAATCAGAACTGACGAGTCACTGTACATCACACAGACGCTGAAGTCGAGCCCCTGTGGAGCGGGACGTGCGGTGTGTGCGGCTCACATACACCCAGGGTCCCCGCTCACACGGCTTTCGGTGATGAATCAATCAAACTCCAAGTTTCCTTTCAACACCCATTTAAGTGGATTCAGTGGTAAACGCTAAGAGTGAAGGAGATCCTTCAATACCACCGGAGCCCGTCAGCCCTTTCTCATGAGTTATTATACACACACCTCATTTTATTAGTTGCTTGAATCTTATTAATCAGATAATTGCCAAATTTGCGTTGAAAATCCCTTGTAATAAGTACGTAATGATTTGAGTGCTTCATCACCTGAAAATGCGAGCAGGGTTCTCGGCGAGCTCCGTGCATGGGGATTATTGCATGGGGATTACTGCTCTCTGGGCTGAATGGTACGGATGTGTCTGGGCTCTCCTCACAGTCCATGTTGCTTAGTAGTGTTGAGTTAGTAGTGTTGAGTTAGTAGTGTTGAGTTAGTAGTGTTTGATGGAAAAGGCCGGTGGCTGTCTGTGCCACGCGTGTGTTAAACTCATCACTATCACTGCCATTTTGAATGCAGAGTAGGTACAACAACTGAAGACAATGCGTGTGGTGTTTCTACCTATCTTACTGTAATCCTTTTTTTCTGTCATTGGACTTTTGTGATGTATATCGTGGGATTATTCTTTGTTAATTTAATCAGCACAATTCACTGACATGCTGGACTGACATGCTAGCTGCTGTTCAGAAGAGGAAACATTTTGCTGTCAGGGACAACGGATGCTGTTGTCACGGACGCTGTTGTCACGGACGCTGTTGTCAATGGTACTTGCTTTTTAGAGGATTTTCTAGTTTCTCAAGCAACACTGTGCGTGGCTCCACCGTCGCTAGGGCCGCCCTTATTTTCAACCCCCGCTGACAGCCTGGTTGTTTTTAAACTGTTTGTTTGTTTGTTTGTTTGTTTGTAGAGACCGGTTTCTCGGCAGGTACCTAAAGCCCTTGGCAGGTAATGTTCGGGCGTTAGAAATATAGAAATAGTGTCTGTTGCTGCTTTTAAAAAAACTTAAGTCTAAAAATGTAAATAGTTTATCATATCTTGTACAGTCCAGTGTAAAGTTTTTAATTGAACTTAAAAGGTTGCCATCACACTTGTGTTCACATTCTTCTTTATACAGTACAGAAGACAGCTATTTGCTAAGGATATTATTGTTAAAAAAAGACAAAAAAAGGTACTAAAAATATTTTCTGCTTGGCTTCGTATGTAAACCAGCAAATTATTGGTTTCCATGTGCAGTATTGACGTGAGGTAAACTAAAGATAAATTAATTCTACAGTTGTATGTTCAGAGACAAGTCTTCTCTGTAATGGTAGTATTAATATAAGTAAATATACCAGATGAGTGACACATTTTGGTGTTTTAGGCACCTTAGTGGATTGTACAATTATCTAGGTTGTTCTCCCCACAGGAGACATTTTGGCATATTGTAATGTAACACCATTTCTATAGTAGGCTATACTCAGTCCATTGGTGTACTGTGGCAGAAAGGGGAGTTTCTGCCTGTTATTGCTCATTTACCTCAAGAGTTTTCTCTTTTTTCCATAAAAAAATAGATAATACACACATCTAGTCTCACACACATAAAGACATGCATACACTCAAACACACACACACACACAAGAATATTGTCTCACCATCACTCCATCTTTTGTACTGCTGTTGACACTTACAAATTAAAGAGACATTTTGTTTTAAACTGTGTCTGCTTTTTTCTTTATTTCTTTCTTTTTACATAGAGCCAAAAATAAACTCAATCCAGATGTCATAATATTTTTAAAGATATACCTGTCTTTTTTAAAATAAAAATTTTAATTAAGATTTTTATATTTAAAAATCTCTAATGATCATTGAGCAGGTTTCCCCACACTCCTTACACAATCAGAACAGTCTTCTACACACAATCTTGTTGGACCTAGCTGGACCTACAAACTTGTACCGAGAGCGAGAACCAGTCTTTTGACTATCGATTTCTGAAGTGTGACGTTCAATATCATATCCATCTCCTTGTGAGAGCACAGAAACAGATCCCTGCTCGACGCGTATTTGCGGATGGCAGACCACTGTCTACGCGTAAATCTACCTGTAAATGCTGAAGGTCTGCTGTCTCTGACACACTCATATTACTTTAACACCCACCAGTGTGTGGGGTCCACTCCCACACCACTGCTTAGTTAACTGGGATTGCTACACCACGCAAGCAAAATCCTTCCAACAGAAACTAGATATGTATTTGTACACCTACATAATGCACATGTGCGAAGGCTGTAATATAACGGGCAGTGCGTGCAGGAGGTAGTAAGTGTTTATTAGGAAGCAGGTAAGTGAAATGCACTTATGGTCAGTTACTGAATGAACCTGACTAAACCACTGACCTACATCTGTGGCAACTCAAAAACTGCCAGTGTGCAAAATCTCCATTCACACTGAGTGTGTGAACAGATCCCGGCGGTTAGTTGGCCTGCTGTAAAGTCACACACACACACACACACACACACACACACACACACACACACACTCCTCCGGAGTCTCACTGTTGAGTTTAAGAACCTTCCTTAACTTTGTTGAAGGCTGCAATATTTAACTAATTACAATGTTTGTGAGTTTTTTAGCAAAGTTAGCTTGCAAGCTAACCTGCTAGGCTACTTCATACTTATCAGAAGAAATATTTTGTTGAAATATAAATTGCAGTGTTGGATTATTATGCAAAATTTTAAACTAATCATTCTTGGTCTAAATATGTGCTAGTGACTGAATTTAACTGGCTCTGCTAGCTACTGAAAGCTACTGAGATTCTATAGATTAGGTTAACTAGTAGGCTATATTAATCTAGCTGGTCTAGGTTGTGTGTTCTTTTCTTTCAGTGGAACAAATGTTGTAGACAGAAAGTAGAATGTAGTGAATATCCTAAAATTCCCAAAATGCCTCTTTATAAAGAATCTTTGTTTTGCTAAGCAATAACCTATAACCATTTCAGCTTTATTTCAATGACTGACAACAGATCAGATAAAGGCATGCGGGAGAGAGAAACAGACTCTCTGACGCACAGCAGGCATATAAGGCACACACACACACACGCGCACACACACACACTTTCACAGTCTGGCTGCTGGATGTGCCAGAAGAGGGTAAAACCATAGTGGAAACAAAACCTTTTAGACAGCATGTGCTTTTTCAGCTTCTGGGGCACAGCCAGTTGAGTTTCACATTTCACTTTTGCCTTGATGAGGGCCTGTGTGATGAGTGTAAGATAACGGACTGATAGGAAATGGAGTGAGGATCAGTATAAAAGTTATTCAGACATTAAAACGTGTTAGCCGATGAGCCGTATCTGACTGAACTGCACCCTGCCTATTAACATTACAGCATTTGAAGAGTTAACCATTACCTCAGGTTGTCTATCTCAAGACAAACAAACAAAAAAAAATATTCCAAAAAGGAAGTGAACTCTTCTTCTGTTTAACTTCTGTTAGCCAACACAAGGGGGGAAAAAAGCTTTCTGGAACAGACCTCGTTCTTAAAAACATTTTGGAAAACCATTTATGTGTCTTTTGTTGTCTTCATCCATCATTTTTTGTGTTGCACCAAAATGTGCTCTGAGCCCCGTTCCCTGGAGCACACGTCGAAAAACCGCATTTGAACTGTGGCGCTGTGTAATGGAGAGCAGGAGCGGCACACGCGGCCGAACCGCACCACGCTAGATGGAAAATCAGACGTATACTGCTGCACAGTAAATCTTATTGTAATTCACAAAGCTTGCATTACACGTCTCTGGCCCCGAGAGCAGCCTTGGCATTGTGTATGCACTCTTGTGTTTTCCTCTGTGCTTGTGTGTGCGTACATGCAGACAGGACGGCTGGCCTAGTGACATTTTAATCTCATATGAGAGACGATAATTCTCGTTTCCCCTCGACCTGCTTTTTAATCCCCTTTGATACACCGTAGCTCCCTGCATGGGCCAGAAGCGAAGGGGATTGTGGATGGGTGGGAGTTTGCCAGGACAGGGTCTGGGGATGGAGAGCGATTTTGCAGCCTCTAAGTAGCTTGTTTGGATGAGCTGTCACAGTGTTAGTACAAAGACCTAGGTGTTTGGGCAGCAGATAATCAGTAATTCAGTGTTGCTATAGTGAGGCGACAGTGCTGTTATTGTCTGTCCCTGATGGCTAAACATTAAGAGGAGTCATCTGGAACGATATTTTACTGGTTCAGATCTGCTCTCTTGTCCTGAGCGATCGCCGCCGAGTCCAGTGAAGCAGTCAGGGAGGCCAGCTGCTGGTTATCTGATTTTCTCATTAGACTCATGACTTTATTGTACAGTGTTTGGCAGGGACTTCACTCCGCTGAAGCACTGTTCTCTCAATCCATTTGTGGGCACAAGCATCTCAGGTAACATTGGCCTACGTTTGGTTGAAAACATTCATCCACTCCCAGAATCACTCTCAGAACCGTCAATTTTTTTCTATAGAATAGTTTACAACTGAACAGACATTTCTGCCAACAAGGCTGTTAGTCACATTGCTATTCATCTTCGGAGTATCTGGGTATATGCAGGATGAATGCGCTTACGTCTATGTAGCGTTGTGAGAGGTGGTCTGAACAGATTCTGCGTAACAGGGACAAATCCTGATGAAGCCATTTCTTCAAAGCAGTGATGCTTTTGCATGCCTTAAATAGAAGGCAAATCGTACTCAGTGGAACAACACTTGCTGTTTGTACCAGGTGCAGTCTCTGGATACCAAGCACGTAACCATATGTAAAGATGGCTTCGGCCCAGAGCCATTTTTAATCCTTGGAGGTGAAGGACTTAAGGAATCTTGCTAATTTCACAGATGGTTTAAAATAGATTAGTGTGGAGTACCAGTGCCCGGAGATGTGTGGACACACCAGGCTCCCTGTTCCTTTGCCAAAACTCTTCTTCCCAGACTCGGAAGTGCCTTCCAAAAGTCCAGCAAGGTTAAATACAAACTTCTGCATGTCTAAAGCGGCCCCTAATTTGTGATACTTCACCTCTACTGTCTGGCTCCCTGTGTGTGTGATAGTGATCAGCTAATGCATGATTGATAATTACCCCCACCCCACACACACCTCCCCCAATCATTACCTATTGCACACAGGCAGTTTGGTTACAGTTTCTGTTTGGTTTCCGTTTGGCTTTGTCTGACGTGTGTTCTGCAAATTCAGATATCCTTACTGTCACATGCTGGTGGGCTATAATTTGGTTCAGTACATTCCAGTAACCATTACATTTATCATCTTATGTGTCATGTTTCCCCGTGATTGTTACCGCCAGTAACCTCCTGAAACTGGAGAAACTGACTACAGAAAGAGAGCTTGGAAACACGGGGCTTTGATGAGATCTTTCATTTTCAATCCAAACAATGACTGTGAGTACAAAAGCCGCTTCCCAGCATGGCGCGTCTGCACAAAGCCGTCGGCTCGGAGGGCCATCTTTAATCGTTTAACTTCTCCGTCACCCCATCAATCGCTTGCTTCAGCATGAGTGCGAGCCAAGTCGGAGAGAGAGTGAGAGAACAAGGGGAGTGAGAGTGAAAGGAAGAGTGAAGGGGATGGCGTGGCGTGCGGAGTGGGCCAAGCCAGCTGACAGAACCATCGCGGCCCTATGGAGGCCAGACATGACTCTGGACAAGCTCAAAGAGCCCAGCTTGCAGTTAATGTGAGAACACAATAGGCCTGGGTGAAAAACTCAACATGGTTTTGTTGAACTTGTCATTCGCCATTGCATAGCTGCAAAGAAAGCCTAGGAACCTTCTGAATGTTGTTTGTCCTCCTCCAGTGCTCCATATTTGGGTCTCTTTTCACATGGCTTTTGTTGGAGAGCAGCTAACAATGGAAAGGACTCTTTCCGAGTGACATACAGTGTGGCTGGGTCCAAACCCTCTTGGATCTGCCCCGTCTTCTAGCGAGTCTCCAAAAAGCTGACCTCATGGCTCCACAGGACGCTATTAATCAGACCCTGTCGACAGCTATCAAGGAGGACTTAACAGTAAACAGACTCCTTTCCACGGAAGTGGCAGGAAATGCAGAATGATGTGTCATAGACCGGACCAGGCCATGTGGTGTGGAGATGGGTGTCACTCTGGAAAACATCCGCGGGGTTGAAGAAGGTGCAGCAGGCGTCATGTTTGTTGAAATGTAAATGGTGCATTTTTGAGCAACACAGTGGTTGATAGGGAGACTCAGTGCAGGTTGCTGAACTGTACCATAGAGGAAGGGAGAATGTATGGTAGGTTATCTCTTCTCATCTGTCACCAAATACCGATTTGTATGTTCTGAGATGTCTAGGACTCGGAAACATGTTGAGAATATCTAAGCTAGGGTTGTTGGGCATATCGATTTGCTAAATGAACTTTTGAAGAATCCACACAGGGCCATATTTCACAAAATGTAATTTTACATACTGTTTCACATCATTGCATTTCCTGAGTGTATTTATCTCTCAAAGCATTTGACTGCATTTCTTTTGGGAAGAATGAATACGTAATGCAAATTTAAAAGCATCTTGACTCCCTATGCAGTTTGAAGAATTTAGCAAAATAAAGGTTCTTATGTAGCCTTGTGTTATTATCTCAAACCCATCACTCCGCTCCCTCATGCATATGTCAATTACTCAACCACACCTTTATGAATATGTAAATCTGCTTAGAATGCCTCATTAATTAGTAATTCATGCATTTTTCACGAAGCCGATACATTTCCAATGGAGGATGATGATGAATTATCATTTGTTGTATCTAAGATATCCGTTTCTTTTAGTAAATTGGTTATTTTGAAAATTGTGTAGTGTTGAAAGCAGAAAACGCATTTGTTGGCTTCTCCACAGACTGCTAGCTTAAGCCTTGGGATCTTTATTCTGCTTCAGATCCTGCAGTTACCGGTTACCTTTGGTCCTGCTGCTCGGTGATCCAGGGAGCGAGTTATTCCTACATCGTGGGGGGGGGGGGGGGGGGGGGGGGGGGGGGACTATTCCTACATCCGGAGGTGAGCTATTCCTGCACCCATGGAATGAGCTTTTGTACGTCCGGGGTGGTGCTATTCTTGTGATCTGCCATGATGAATGCTATGTACACGATGAAACAAACCCCTGTATTAAATCGTTTTACTGGCCATATTAGGACAGGAGGAGTCAACCTGTGCAGCTGACTCAGTTAATATTACAGTGCTTAGCATATGCTCAACACATTAAGATTAATTTCATGCGCTAAGCAGTCATTCAGTCCTTCCGTGCAGTAAATATATTCATTACACACAACCACTTGATCTTATTTGTCTTTGATAATCACTTGAATGAAACAGACTGTTTGCTTATGGGACCGTGCAGCTTGCAGAAGGATAAATATATACATGGCTTCATTGACCCTTTGTGTGTAGAGGGTGGGGGTTGGGGGGGGGGGGGGGGGGGGTTGGATTTTCCGGTCCCTCCCCCCACCTCAGCCCCTCCCGGCCCGGTAAGCATTTCCTGAGCTTGTGGCCCAACGGCGAATCAGTGGCGGAGGCCCTCGCACACGGACAGCCGTGCATTCCAGCACCATGAATTTAACGTGAATGCGGAAGTCTGAGACGTGTGGGAACATTGCCTTTCTTGGGATTATAGTCTGCTACCTCCTGGATGCAACCACTTTGTTCCCATCTCCCTATTGGCTAAGGAATATATTTATGTAAATGGCGGTGGGACATCGGGGATGTAAACAAACGCGCGCTCCAAGGAGACGGTGTCCAGAGACCTCTCCAGTGCAGCTGGGATGAGTGGGACAGGGAAGAAACAAACAAAAGTGCCATAATGATCGTGTTGGAACACTTCACAATTCAGACATGAAATACGAGAACAGCTACTTTAAATAAAACTGCATTATATCCTGAACACCAGGGGCTGGTAGCTATTACCAGCTATTACTTCATAGCTATATGTGACATTATAGGTTAAGATTTCATTTTTACTGCAATATGATCCTATGGAGGGACGTTTTGGTTATATATGTCAGACAAAGCAAAATTTCCAATAGCTTTGGATAACCATAGTTATTTACTTCATACATGAGACATTTTCAGACAGTGTGCAGTATAAATTCTCTTTAACCCTGCCTCAAATATTCCAGTGTCTCTTGTGGCTATTGACTGAGCACAGCCACATTGTGATTTACCCCACATGAGCTACACTTCAGAAATAAATGGCTCAGGAAACAGCACAAGGTAGTGTGATGGCCTGCTCTAGGACAGCAGGGACATGCCTTATTGTGTGCCGCCTGACCACGTTACCGCGGAAATAGAAGGACACGGTTGGAACTGTTATCAGCTCTGAGCCCCATGACTCTGTCTGCAAATTCTTTACAAAACGAAACGGGCTGGTGGCTTCCTAGAAGGTCTATCACCCTTTACACGCCTGCACTCTCTTCCGCATTACTGCCTGAGATGGGATTAACACATGACTCTGATGATATAATCACTATTAGATTGAGCTCATATTCCTCAGAAAATTTTACTTGCATTTGAATTGTGATCTTCACTATGTAATCATGTTGGTGAAAGTGTCATTAAATATTTATCTACTTGGTCGCTAAGGAAAAAAATATGTTTTTATCTATATGTAGCTCAAATTGTTTTGAATAAAAAAAAAAGATTTATTTCTTTGCTTTTTTAGTTACTCCTCGTAAGTGTCACGTGTGTGTGTGTGAGATTGTTGAGCAGTACACACTCCTCGTAAGTGTCACGTGTGTGTGTGAGATTGTTGAACACACTCCTCGTAAGTGTCACGTGTGTGTGTGAGATTGTTGAGCAGTACACACTCCTCGTAAGTGTCAAGTGTGTGTGTGAGATTGTTGAGCAGTACACACTCCTCGTAAGTGTCACGTGTGTGTGTGAGATTGTTGAGCAGTACACACTCCTCGTAAGTGTCACGTGTGTGTGTGAGACTGTTGAGCAGTACACACTCCTCGTAAGTGTCACGTGTGTGTGTGAGACTGTTGAGCAGAACACACTCCTCGTAAGTGTCACGTGTGTGTGTGAGATTGTTGAGCAGAACACACTCCTCGTAAGTGTCACGTGTGTGTGTGAGACTGTTGAGCAGAACACACTCCTCGTTCCTCGTAAGTGTCACGTGTGTGTGTGAGACTGTTGAGCAGAACACACTCCTCGTTCCTCGTAAGTGTCATGTCCGCTCCGCCACATCTGCACTCTCATTTGGTTCTGGGGCTGAAAAGACTGACACCCTAATAAACTGATGTTAATTAGACACACTTTGAAATGCTTCGTTCTGCTGCTCCGTGTCTGCATTAAGGAGCTAGTGGCTTATTAAATCATTTGCTGCTCCTGGGTGATCTCCTTTTGAAACCCAGCCTCACCCTCCGGGCACAATTTATTTTTATTTTAAAAAATTATTTTTTACCAGCAAATTTTGCATTAGTTCAAGAGAATTATAAATCATTATTACACAGACAGGCACTTCAAACATTTTGTTAAGAAGCGTTCTGAACGATGATGCATCAAAGGGTATAGCACTGGTGGCTGACAGCTCGCTGGCGTGCATCAGTTCATTAATCCACTGTATTACAGCGTGCCAATATCGCTCGCATGGCCCTTTAACTGCACGATGCCGTGGGATTATTAAAAAACCTTTTGTTCCAATCAGGAGGAGGTGTACTATCAATAATATCATATCACAGGAAATGCCAAAGGCTGTTTTTGTAAATGGATTCACTACAATGAGGTGAGCACTCGACAGAGAATGGGGCCTGTAGCTGTGTGCCATAATGCTCAAAATCTGAATTTTAACAACCATCACCGTGAACTGAAACAGTTTTCTGCGGGTTGTGTTTACACGTAGACCAGCCTACGGAAAACTGCACACACTAGATATGTGTGCTATGGCATAACTGTAAGCGATCACGGTCGCTACATTTTTTAATTAAACATAACAATAATATTATTATTGTTACTATTATTACCATTTAAAGTTTAAAGATGTATTTATCTATAATTTACCCGATCAACACACCTCCTCTGGTCATAAATTAGGAAGAATACAAACACATTAAATAAATAAATGAAGATTTAAATCCCTGTGCAGTTGAAATGTCCACATGTACGTTCTCAAGCGGCTTTAGGTTAGCTTGCTAGCAGGCTATTAACTAGCACTCACAGCTATCAATGCTAGCTAAACGACGGCAACTTAATAGTCTGTGTTTGTCTTTAATGTTGTAAGTTAATGTGTTAGAGGCGACATGGTTCAGTGTTTTGTTACAGCCTTTGCTCCGTTTTTACTTTGCTGTTGGGGAAAAATAATTCTGTACCTCAGCCGTGTGAATGTTGCCATGACAATAACGTTTGAATGTTCGGCCTGTGAGGCAGGTTTGTGGATCCTGGTGTAAATCAAATGTTAGCCTTATTATTATAGAAGAAATACTAATGTTTATAATATATAAAAACGATATTGATTTGTTGTGCGTGAATAGAGCGCAATGTTTTTGTATGTACGCACCGTTCGTACATGAGGCCCCAATAGTGAAATCGCTGTGATTTGAACGTCTCCGGCCATTGCTTGTTAACCAATCACCGTAATCTCCGCCCCTTTGCTTTTTAACCAATTACGTTCTGCCTCTAGAACCGTTTGAATTAATTGTGACTGCACCAAAATTGGACGGATGTGCGAAGGAGTTTGGCTTTTCTTAACCAGTTAAAGTCAGCTAACAACAAACAAGTAAAGGCGACGCAGCTTTAGAGGGGCGGTACCATATCATGGTAGTTTTGCAAATAAGCAAACAAATCACAAGGAGGACTGAACAAAAGGTAAACATTAAAACCCCGTCCGTTTCATATCGCGTTCATACTGCGTAGCTGTAGTTCCGTAGGAATCTGGCGCTTTTCTGCAGATAATCTGCGCCCGTTGACTACATGGAACGGCAGGCGTGGTTTGCACAACAGCCTTCAGTGCTGGTTTGAGTTGTGACTTTGCTCTTGAGTTTACTCTGGATACGTGACCTGTGAACAATTACCCTGCCCTAGTCCCGCACAGCCCCGCGGCTCCAACGGCAGCACAAAGCAGGTCTCAGTATTAATTAATGTGGTCAGATAGAGAGATAAAAGGGGGAAAGAGGCAGCCAGCTTAATTGCCCTCTAGCCAGCATGGAAGAGCGTTTGATATGCTTTCCTCAATATCTGCCGTCATTCTAATGTATCTCATTAATGTCGCCCACCAAGCGCATTTATATATTGCCTATAATAGTCATGACCCTGGTGCAGTTAGAGATTACACAAACCTGTAAACTGAATGGAAGTGTGAAAAATGTCACAACAGCCAATGCATGATATCTATGCTGATGATCAAATCCCTTTTAATTAAGACTATTAGGCAACACTGGCTAATGTTCGGTTGGTTCAAGTAATTGGTTTTCAGCATTGAAGACTTATTAGATAAAGTTGTGTTAACCATCTCTGGCAGTGTGGCGCGTGGTGTTAACTCCAAATGAGCTGATTCTCTCGTACTTGTAGGATGTTTTTTTTTCTTTTAGTCATCAGAGTTCTAAATATTTACCACCAAGAGACTCCAGATATTGCAATTGACACCGTGGTAAAATTAACCTGGAAATATGAACAATAACAGTAGTAAAAGCTGGCATAATGTTGAAAAAGTATCATTAGAGATACTAGACATGCGCACTGTATGTGTTCTTTTAGGAGTGGAGATGTTGGAGTTGGACTGGGACCGATGATGTGTGAGAGTGTGAAACCGTGCTCACATTACATTAGCAATAATCATTTTAGTTCATTTTGAAAGGTCGTGCCGGTCCTTAGCCTAAAGGATAACTGAGTGAGATCCTCAGTGTATAAGAAGAACCTGCAGCTGTGGGATCTGAAACCTACCTGCTTAAAAAAACCCACACTGTGATAACAACAACCAGAACAACAACAGAGCATTAGGTATTTCAACACATTTGTAAATTCAGTGGGTTAGCAAAATTGTTGCTATGAGTGGGATAGGTGTTAGCCATTCAGACGTCTCCGGTCTCTGTGGGAAAGCGCAGCACTGCAGTCTGTTTTGTGTTAGGCTCTGGGTTTGAGCGTTCAAGTGGTCCACTAAATACTAAAGTGATTTTTCCAGTGCCTCCTTCTTTCGGGCTCTCGGCGCTGAGGACGTTTACGATTGCTCTTCATCACGCTGCTCATCATCAGAGCTTATTCTGACTCACTTTCTCGCCCTCACGCTTGGACACAGTTACTGTAAGTTTAGTGTATGGCACATGGAGTACAGTACACTTTACTGTCATCTGGGTTTTTTTTTTTTTTTTTTGCTGGGTTTTCAAATGTAAACTGGATTACAATTTCCTAAGCAGCTCATAAGTGCTAATTGTCTTAAACCTCTGTGTTCTGGCACCACTGAGTGGTTTCCATTTAGAAATGGCCCCAGGTTTGGCGGATTTGGTTAGAAATCCCTTTAGATCCTACGTGGAAAAGCTCGTCACAGTTCCAGAAGATCTGGCCTGCTCTCTGCTACTGACATGAAAGAAACAAACAGAACAGTGAAGCACATAAACACCTTTATAAATTTTTTACATGGGCAGACCTCTATTTTTGAATTTAAAATTAGATTGAAAATTAAACTGGTCATTTAGCCTAGTAACCTAGCCAGTGGTTGAAATGATTCATACGTTGCACTGATTTAGTTAATTTTGACATGTACATACTTCACTTTGACACTTTGTTGTCCTATACATGCTCATAATTAATTACTTTCTGTCATTTCAAGGTGTATGTTAGTAAATGGTAGTTTCTTGCCCAGAAATGATGTGATAAGGTTAGTAGCTTTGAGAAATGACCTGGGGGTTTCACTCATCTGGCTTTATTTGTGAGGAAAACGTTACATGATTGAGCATGTGTGAGATGAAATGAAGTTTATCAGAAATCGCATACAATAGTTTGTCTCCTTCTGCATGTTGGTGGAGTGAATGTAACACCACACACACATATACACACACACACACACCTTGTAAGCTTTCAGTCTGCTTTGTTCAGCCTGGAATCTTAATTAAAGCACACAGTCTACTGTTGGTGCTTTGGTATAGTCTGTCAGCACGATGCACATACTGAATTAAAGACACAACTGTGTGTTGTGTCTTTAGAAGGGATATCTTGTGTTAAAGACACAACTTTGTATATCATGTTGTCATGAGGCTAAACCAGCAACAGTAACACACAATTACTCTGCTGAATGACACATACTGACTACGGAATGACTCTGTACTGCTGACAACTTTAAAATCCTGTCAAATTGCAAACCAGGCTCATTTTGCAATTGAGTTGAAAGTTACAATTGCCTGAATATATATCCTCTTTATTATTGTGGCTTTAGGCTTCCCGGTCAAATAAGGAAACAGTTACAGGATGCTGGCTGGGGAACTGCTCCAGTTTGCCAAAAAGATTTATCAAGATCTTCATTGTGGCTGTAAACATTTGCAGGGTTTTGCCAGTTCATTAATCATAAACATATGATTACTGGAGTGTTATGAAGTTTATTATCTAACGCTACGTTCAAATAGCTAGAAATCCTGGAGGGGGTTCTGCTCATTAAATGGCGGTTTTCTCATTATTGGACTAAATTGGTTTCGAATAAAAAAAATTGAACATAAACAATATTTTGAACAGATATTTTAAATCAATACACTTTCCTGTCAATCTGGATGATGTTTCATTATTCTCTGTTTTAACCACCCTGTGTCCTCAGAGAGCAGCAGTGGTTTAGAGAAAACCCAGCACGTTTTGTTGTATTGTTAACACATGGAGCCCCAGAGCGCCCTTTAGAGCGTCCGTTATTGTGTCCGTATACAGCAGCCTGGTTGGGTCTACTCCTCTTCCTCTTTCAGCGTCTCAAAGGCAGTCACTCACAGCTGCACGTTGTATATTCACACAGTAAATGTATTCAGCCTCACCGATATTCACCAGACGCGCCCCGCACCCACGTGTTTGAGTCAAGCACTGCAGCTCGGCTATTTGAAGTTTTGCCATCACTGTTGCTGATCAGTGGTAACCCACCTGTGTGTCGTCGTGTCAGATATGCGAAACATTAGAATGAAATGCCTGCCGTCTTTTGAGCGTTAGACAGAGCTTTAAAACTCCTCTTCCTGGGAAGCGTACCAGAAGACTGATTTTAAAAGGACCATCATTAATACCGTTGTGGCACCTTGTCATGACACCACTGGGTGGTGAGGAGACGCATTCATCTCATAATAACCATTATTAATAATTTGTTTGATTAATGACGGATAAAACTGAAAGATGAAAGTTGGAATGTGCTCAACTTTAACTATGAATAACAGATTCTTCTTATTTTTTTATTTTTTTATGTTAATTAGGGTGTGACTGCACATCTGCACTTCAAGTTGCAAACGCAACCCTGCACGAGCAGTGTGATCAGAACCAAAGCACATCACTGCTCCTTCCTGAAGTGGACCTCAGTTCTTCCTGTCCGACGCTCCTTCGGGGAGGAGGCGTGTGCCGGGTTGAGAACTGGTTCTGCTCCGAGACCGTTTTTAACAAGCCCAGTGAAACAAAGGATGTGATCTTCCACATTTCATCCCAGGAAACCAGGACAAACCAATAGACGCTAAATATGCCCAACAGCTGTGCTTAGACATGGGGAAGGAATCAATCGGTCTGGCGTTTGAACCAGCGTTTAGTCTGCGGCTCACAATGCACTCGCACACACGGCGCCTGCATAAACACGTGGCTGAATGTTTCATACATTGTCTCTACAGAGCTGTAATATCCTTTCAGACTGTTAAAAAGATATATGCCTTACGAGCTAAGCAGCTTCTTCCTGTGAGCAGAGACCCTCTGCTGCCAGTGTGACCTGTGTGATTCTGGTGCTCACATTGCTTGAAAATATGCATGTGCTTAAAAGGAAGTTAGAAAGTGTCCTTTCACTAACTCACCCACGTTCCATTAGGGAAGATACACCAGATATACCAAATGTTAATATTTCAAAACAAACTGTGTAGTTTGAAATTTAAAATTCTAGTCCTTAAAAACATTTCCTCTTTTTAATCTACTAGTGATACCTGATATGTGGAAAGGTTTCTGCCAGTTCTGCACAAAATTCTGTCCAAACCTCTGGAAGCAGGAGTGGGGTAGGGGTGTGTGTGTGTGTGTGTGTGTGTGTGTGTGTGTGTGTGTGTGTGTGTGCGCACGCCATGGTCTCCTGGGCTGCTGTGTCTATTGTCATATGTGTTTGGCTTTGATTAGGCACTTTTGCCCAGGCGCCTGCTCTCCTGCAAGGAAGACGCCACTGATTTGGTTTATACAGATCATATGGCAAAGGAAACGGCTTGAAACACGTGACTCCACCAACCTGATCTGATGTGTTTCCTATGTCCTGAGCCTGGGTTTATTCTTCCCCGTTGAGAAACAGACACCCTGCAGCTCACGTGCCGGACTGGGCTGGGGGGGATTCGGGGGGGGGGGGGGGGGGGGGATTCGGGGGGGGGGGGGGGGGGGGGGATTCGGGGGGGGGGGGGGGGGGGGGGGGTCACATGCGCTGCAGACATGGATGTTCAGGCAACAATACGCTCTCTGTTTTCACACGTATCGGGTTGCTTCCTATTGGGGGAGCGAGTGGGGTCTCTGAATGACCAACACCGCAGGCAGGAAACCACCCGGGCTGAAGGTCGCCGTCGCCACCGGCAATTAATACAGCCGCCGCGTCTGGACCGAGACCACTGGACGGTCCAGGGTGCAGCCGTGTCCAGGGCAGACGGAGATCGCAGTAGAGACGCACCACAGGATGCGTTCGCCCGTGGAAGTTTGGTGCAGAAGGCCTCGCTGGATGGATCGGCCTAGGGGAAAGTTTGACGTGAAAAGTTCTGGTTGTCTGTCTGTGGCCAAAGGGAATGGCGTCACGGGCCTGTCTGCTCCCGAATCTAGTGCCAGTCTTCATCAGTGTGACCAAAATGTCATCAAGTAGTTTAATGCCCCTTAATATTGTTGTATCGTTTACATTCCTGAGCGCCCTGAAAATGAGTCCCAGCTGGGAAGATTCTGGAAGCCCAGAGAGAACTGGGGGAAAAATTGACAGGCTATTTAGACGTGCTACTTCACTTTGCATTAGAGTGTACAATATCAGGCAGGAGGAACCGGAGTGAGGGCAGATTTCAGGCAGCATTCATTGGGCCCAGAGCGACGGATCACTTACCTCTGGAAATCAAAGTCAACACTAGAGGAACTGGCCTGGGGAGAAGCCCAGAGTCTCTGGGAAAACGTGTGAAACCTGTAGAAAGAAAATCCATTACTGCACGCGATGCCAATGAGCATGAAAAGAGCTGTCTTGTTAAATCCACCGGCTTGATAAAGCAGAGGCTCAGCTTGAGGGATTGCTCCGTGAAGGTCTGACATAAGGTAGCGAGAGAGATGGTTATCGATACAAGGAGATATTTAGAAAAGCATTCAGCTTCCGAGGTCTTGCTGGTTAAGCGTGGAGAATAATGAAAACCGGCTTCAGACCGCGCTTAAATTACTGCGACCTTCTGCTGCTCCGTCTGTAATCCGAACAGCAATCTCTGCTCAGCTTCAAAATGTTCAGGATAGAAACGAGGTTTTTGTGACCTTCTCTGTTCTCCTCTTTTAATAATCAACTAAAACAAAACGGATTTCACGATTCCACAATGATACTGTATGCTATTATAGCATAAAAAAAAAACATCTCATGATTGGTAGAGGTTTCTGCCTTTCTGTGTGTTCTGAGGTGCCCTGGTTGGGTCTTCATTGTAATGGCGGTCTGTAGGTAGCCGGAGCTTTTTGTAGTTCTCTCTCATTTTTCTCTTGGCTGTTGCTTCGTGTTTAAGGTAGCCGTCCTCTTTCCCCCTACAAGTTTAACACACTTAACCCCTGACCTGCTTTCTTTGAGGGCTTTGAGTCACCGGCCACACCGTTCAATTTCATAGCAGATTTCAATCTGTTGTGACTCTGTAATACAGTTTGAAGAAACGCCTTCTGTAAACCGATTTGAAGTGTCAGAGGGTATTTGAGGGGCTCAGGAGGCCCGCTCCGTTTGGCTTGATATTGGGCAAGATTGTTATTGCTGTATTTAGCGGCCTTCACTATCAAGTGTGCCATTTTTGCAATAGCAGAGAAGTTTCCTTGTACCCAAGGTGAGAGGCGTAAGGTAGACCACCTGTCAGACGACCCCTGACCCTTTAATCGTCTTGCTCCTGCTAGCCTGGTGGCACCCTCAGTAGATTTGATTTGATTTTAATGTGCCGTGATGCGCTTCCTTTATCTCTGTCCTGCTGTGTGGCTGAAGGAGGGGCGACTGGAGTCCCTCATATTAGGGCGCATTGGGGGGAAAAACGGCTTCATCATTAATCCTCCATTTTTCGTCCTGTTTGCTCAGACACCACTGAAAACCAAGCAAACCCTTAGCAGGAAGCTACTTCTGTGTTCATGCCAAATCTTTACTGCATTATACCCGTTATCTGTGCTCCGGTGATCCGTTCAGAAGTGCTGCATCTGCTGACAACTTAAAAAATAATAATGTACTGAATTGTTTTTGCAGTGTTTTGAGTGTCACATCTGTAGCAAATTCATTTTGTATTAAATTCAGTGAGGCCTCTTTTTTTTTTACATGCTGCCTGTCTAACACATAATATGTAAGTCAAAAGCATTTATGCTAAATATCTCACATTCTGTCAGAAAAACTTTGTTACAGTGTGATGAACATTTATTTGATTGAGTTGTTTTTTTCTCCGATATTCTTGTACTATAGTTCATGAAGAAATCATCATAATCTCTGGTTTAATAGGCAAACCCTCATTCAAATACTATGATAACATACCCTCTTGATTTTTGAAGAATCTCTGAATAATGCACGTTCACACACTCATGATTGGAAATATATTCTTTCAGCTCTTAATACTGGTCTGAGACTTTTGGGGTTTGGCTGTGTCTGTGTTATTTCAAAAGAAAACACTTTATAATCATTTACTGAAAATGTGAAGACATCACCTCCTCATTTTGAATCGTCTGTGACAGTCTGTGCTTTTGTGTGCTAGGGAATGACTGCACATTTGGAACGCACCCATACGACAACCAAAGAATAAAACCTGAATGAAAACTGCTCGTCAGATCAAATGAAAACTTGGCAGGTGACCTGACTTTCTCTTACTAAGCTTCCAAACCACTTAACGTAAAGCTTACTGACATGGCGTATAGAAGGAGAACTTCAATCAGTGTCCTGCAGAGAGCAATAATTCTCATTTTACTGTTCACGGGTTTCTATTTTTAACAGCTATAATCTCGGTCTTTGTTTTATAAGAGTCCAGACCCCCCCCCCCCCCCCCCCCCCCACCCATTGTTAGTTTGCTCATTTTATTTATATCTAATTTCAATAATTTCAGTTTCAGTTAAATGGTATTTTAACCCCACTAAAACATTTATTTTCACTGTTTTGTCTTTACAAAGTTGCTCGTTCACATGGTGCATGCCAGTCTCGACCATATCCTGTGGTAACACCTCACAAATGAGGTAGATACTGAAATGCAGCATAGAAATTAATGTAGTTTTCTTTCTTATTAAGCCTGATGTGTGGGAGAAGGGGGCTTCACTGGATACCTACACGAGTAATGATATTTAACTAGCAATCAGTTTGTGTTTAAAGTCAGTCCAAGCGACCCAAGGCTCCTTTACCTTGTGTGATTGGTCTTAGCTGTCAGGTCATGGTTTAAATCTTTTATTTTGTTTATTTTTTTTGCTGTTGCTGAGGATTCGGAGAAGTAGAAGAACTGGAGGTAGGGTTCTTTCATTTGCTTGCAGGACTCTTAAGAAAAGCGGTACAAGGTAGCCAACCCTTTGGTGAGCGTTTAACAAACAGAAGCATTGTTGCTCAGAGCAGGCAAGCATCACCAGTCTGTGTTCCTGCAGCATTCCACCGTGTCACACAATCCGGTACGCTTCCTGTTGAACGTGCCGGTCCAGGAGGAAGGAGGACGCGTGTGTGTGTGTGTGTGTGTGTGTGTGTGTGTGTGTTCTCCTCCACCCTCTTTGTGTGTGTCACGTGCAAGTGTGTCTGTTGTTGGTGTTCTGGTTGAGACCCTTAACACTCCTAGGACTATACTCAAACTAGCCTATATAACATTCTTCCGTATTTTCTGGAATGTGTGTTTGCAGACCCATGTCAGCAGAGCATCGTCAACTGTAACGTACACTAAACTAGATCACCTTATTCCTCCTAGGCAGATATTTCAGCCCAAGACCACAGGGCACAGGCCCTGGCGAGGGCAGCTACGTGTCTGGGCCGGCGGGTCTTGGGGGACGTGTGATACCAGTGCTACTCCACCGTCTAGCTGCTCCACCAGGGCCCTGCAACGCTTTATGAATACAGTAGTGTGCAAAGTGCTACTTGTGAGAACATGCATGGGTCATCAGTATGGGGGATTCAATGCCGAGAGAGACAGACAGACAGATACACAGGAAAGTGAGAGACAGACGGAGAGAGAGACCAACAGTTACAGACAGACACAGTACGGTCTAAACATCTATTTCATTTTATCTTTCTCTGAATATAGTAACTTATTTTTCTCTAGCTAATAATACTAATAGCACACATTTTTTGAAGGTGACTCTTCAACTCCAACTCCGCTACAAAGCAGTTGCAGACCATAATCTACCCCGACCATTATGAGTTTAGCAGACGAGGAGACGGCCTCAGATAGCTGCATCTCTGTCATATGGAGATAATGGTATATGTAAGCCTAGCTTCTAATGACTTTTTGAGCTTGGTCACCCATACCAGAGGGATTGCATTCCCAGCTGTTAGGATAGTGCTGTCCATCGCTGTATTTATGTTTTAATGGCTCTTTGGTCTCGTAACATTAGTTTTGAAATTTTCCCAACCAGTGGCCAGACCACAGCTTTTTAAATGTGATGCAATTATTGTGCCACGTTTACATGTTTGCCAACATGTGAGTGGATAATTCATTTGTATTAGTACTGAATTAAAATGCTGTGATTTGTGCTACGGTTAGTGTTCCTCGTGTGCTGTGGGAACTTCATTTAGGCCTGTTCTTTACTGAGGTTCAAGACCAATTAATAGTGGTGCATTTAGTGCGATTACAAAATTTAAGTATAAAGCAGGTTTTCCCCCTTGGTCTGTGTAAAGTCAGATTTCCCCTGTTTAACACAGGGCTTTGCCTTGAATTAACTCTTGTGCTTTCAAATGGACATGCGAACCCTAAAGGGAAAACCCCCCGAAATCAAGCACTCCAAACCTTTTAAGCAGCATTACACATTACGGCTTGTTCTGTCCTTTGACAAATTTCATTTGTAGAAGACTGAACATTTTGGTAAGGATGCTTACAGCTTCGTGTGTAGTACATAACAACCATGAAAAAGTCCATGTGCACAGATTGTTTTCTTTAATATTCAGACCCTCGGTGTGTGGTGCAGCCTACCTTTGTGTGTGTGTGTGGTCCCTGGAGTGTGCTTGTGTTTGGGAGCAGTGCTGAGGGCCCCTCTGATGGAACACTGCAGCTGTGTGTGTGTGTGTGTGTGTGTGTGTGTGTGTGTGTGTGTGTGTGAGAGAGTGACTCAGGAAAATCACATCATGTTTAACCTGTGCTTCCACAGTTCACTACCCTCTGTACAGAACAATTGTAGTGTTGGTGTTGTATTCTCATCAAGGAAAGGACTTCTGTAACATTCCACCAGTGCTAATGTGCAAATTAGCCCTGTGTGCAGCTCGGCCCCTGGGGCACTGGAGGTACCAGGAGGTGGCGGGTAATGAGCAGTGTGAGATATGAGGTCAGACAGCCCCCCTCACCATGCTGGGAAAATACTCACAAATAATGGAGCTGCAGGCTGTAATTAGGTGGATTGTGATTCAACAATAAAGTCGTGATTGTGTCGTTTAGCAGGAAGTCACATGGCCTTCCAGGGGTGGGAGAGAGTCCCATAGCAACCTGTTGTCACCTACGCCTGACTACTCTGTGCAGGGCACGTGTGGGGTGAGGCTGCTGTACTTCTTACCAAAATGCCTCACAACACATAATTATATAATATTTATTATTATTTATTCAAGTAATTTCTGAAAAACTGAAATTCTACCAAGTGCAAACGTATGTCCTTTTGTTGCCATTACTTCAATCAAACTTCTTCTGTAACCACAAACGAGTGTCTCACATCTGCTTTGTAGGATTTTTGCCCACTCCATCCAGGGGCATCTGGCATGCACCACCCGCTCCAGATCTTCAGCATTTCTATGCGATTGAG
>NC_135222.1:24079048-24121548 GCF_052324685.1 Brachyhypopomus gauderio | reverse complement strand
CAGGAGCGCGGAGGGATACGGTGGAGTGGGGCTCGTGCTGTGGCCTCCAGGAGCGCGGAGGGATACGGTAGAGTGGGGCTCGTGCTGTGGCCTCCAGGAGCGCGGAGGGATACGGTGGAGTGGGGCTCGTGCTGTGGCCTCTCCTGCCTCCTGCACTCTCACGTTGGGGGAAAAAAACAACCGCAGGATTACGTGAGCCTCTCCTCCAAAGGGGATGGGGAGGTGGAGAGGGAGCGGAGGTCCTGGCTCCTGGCTTGGCTTCAGGAGGATGAGAGGAAAGCGAGGGAGAACGACGTAACGCAGGGAGGAGATCACAGCACCGTTTAATGGAGGAGAGTTAGAGGAGGGGCCAGTGGAAGTAGATCCAGGAGAAAGATTGGCAATGAAAGCAGGAGATAAAGCTGCGGAGACGCCCGCATATAAACGCCCGAGTCTGGGATTATTACTTCATACAAATGCCTTTCTGTGCTTGAGAAATGTCAGGCGGCGTGGTGAGTCAGGGCGGGGAGGGAGGCCCAGAGACCACAGATGTCTGCAGCGGGGAGCAGCACACACACTCCGACCGCACGTGCAACAGGCAGCCGTGAGCAGTAAATATGCGGTCAGCTTGGCAGGGCGCTGCATTCTCTTTACAGCGCACAGACAATTTGTGTCAAATAAAAAGAAGGCAGGCGGTGTGGAGCGTCTCCTCCCACTGCCTCCGTGGGCCCGCCCCCGCCACACCCACCACGGCTCCGCCCACCAACTTTTTTTTATTTTTTTAAATTTATTTTTTGTTTGTTTCATTGTTTAAAAAAAATTATAGTTTCATACTTTAATGTCATTGAACTGTTCATAATAACTTCAACAAATGCTTATAAAACAGGCGTGAAAGTCCAGAGTTCATGGTCAGGACCTTCTTTGCTCTTCCATTCTCAGTGCTTCATCTTTTTTATAGCAATTTTGTTCAAATCTAACTAAAGTAATTGTCTCATGTCTTTCTCCTTCATATGTCTGCTGTTTGTCTCATATCTGTGTCTCATTCACGTCTCTGCTGTATTTCTCACAATGCTGAAATCGCTCTTGCGGACGCGGTCCCTGTGCTGTGATTCGACGGACCTTTTTGTGTGGATGATGCGGTGTAAGTTCCCGTCTCATTCAGGACGAACGTCTCGCTCCACCCTGCCGGGTCTCCTCGGGGAACGGTGCCACATTACCCCTCTTAATGACAGACGTAAATGACATGCTGAAATGATTTATTTGGTCAAATATGAGAATATTATTTCCAACTGTCGAGGGTTGACTGGTCTTGTAAATATTCAGACAAAACCGTGAAGCGGTGTCATAGAAATACACCCTCATGGAACATCACGTATTTCTTTTCTCTGTGACTCAAAGCTCGTTTCTGTAGATTCAGCTGCAGCCGGACATCACTGGCTTGCTGTGTTTCTCGCACCAGATTCTCCTCACACATCTTAAAGCTCGGCTGTTCTTTTGATCAGAACCTCCGGTCCCTCCTCGTCTGAGTTCCAGCCTTTTTTAACCTCACCATTTGTTTCCAGTCCCCAGTACGGGCACCGCGTTCATGTGTGATGTGTGGCCACGGTTCGCCATCGCTGCCCATCACGCGTCTCCTCTGAAGTTTCCCGAGCGCTGATTAGCTGTGTCTGATGATGCACTGTCTTCTCGGCCCGTGCGGAGGAATTAACTGCCCTGTCCCCCAATTCTTCTGCCGTTGCTTCATTGACCAGCCCTGCATAAAAATAAACAAGAAAAACGATTTTCCCGCCTCTGTGGAACCCTCACAGCGATGGCGGCTTTGATGTGTGTGCCTTGATCTCTCTGGCCCACAGTGTCACATCCCCCGTGATGTACGGGATTAATTAGGTGGAACGGGTATTTATCCGTTAAAATCATAATACTAATTTATCCAGTGCACCGTGGGGCCTCTGGGGCTGGCAGTGGGACTCCACCTCTCTCTCTCTCTCTCTCTCTCTCTCTCTCTCTCTCTCTCTCTCTCTCTCTCTCTCTCTCTCTCTCTCTCTCTCTCTCTCTCCCCCTTTCCCTCCGTCCTTAGGAGAAGTGCTCTGGCTCACGTGTGCCTCCAGCATGGTGGAGACGTGGGGAACACAAGTGGCTTGGCTACTGCCGGGTCCGGAAGCTCCTGTGGACGGTGCGGTGTGGTGCTCCGACAGCAAGCCCGTCCTGGTACCTCCCCCAGCACGTGTGAAGTGTGCAGGTTTCCTCCCTGGAGTCTGTGCTGAACCTCTAGTTGTTTCACAGCTTTTAATCCTCCTTTTGTGAGCTGCGTGTTCACGTGTGAGCTGCGTGTTCACGTGTGACATACGTGTTCTGCTGCGGTTCCTCTGAAACGCTGCTGGAAGGCGTTTGTCGGACGGTGCGTCTGCTCGGGTTAGGGGAGGCTGTGTAGACACTGTGTTGTGTAAGTTTATTCTGCTGTGAAGCCTTTTGTGGTCTAAGCTTATTAGAAGCCCTTTCAGGATTGTAACTAAGTGTGCTAGTCGGATTTGTTAACTGGCAGAATCACTGTAAGACTGTAAAATGTGTGAAGTAACATGTGAATTATGCTGCCCCTACACAGGTAAAAGAACCTTTTGAGCTTAGCAGAGATTAATATGTGTTCTGAACGGCTAGGGTTTTAGCTCGTCTAAGGGTGTACACACACCGTGTGTGTGTGTGTGTGTGTGTGTGTGTGTGTGTGTGTGTGTGTGTGTGTGTGTGTGTGTGCCTGGTGCAGGCAGGACCACCAGCTCAAGGCTCTCTGATGAGATGGGCGTCATGCTGACTCTCAGGTCGGACTTCGCCATGAACATCCACCTCGTAAAAATGCTGTTTTATTGAGTTACGGCAGGTTTGTTGTCTGGACATGCAGGCAGATATGTATGCTGCACAGGATCGCTCGAAAACGCGTGCGCTCTCTCTCTCTCTCTCTCTCTCTCTCTCTCTCTCTCTCTCTCTCTCTCTCTCTCTCTCTCTCTCTCTCTCTCTCTCTCCCCCACCCTCTGTCCCTCCCTTTCTCTTCACTGTCTCACCCACGCTCACACACATTCACCCCCTCCACCCCACCCCTTATACACACACACACACACTCACTGTCAACATGCCCTCCGTGCTGCAGCCCTCACTATCGAGCCTCTCCTTGTTTCTTTGTGGCTAAACCAAATCCAGTGGTTATTGTGCGTGGCGGTGTACAAAGCCCTGGTGCTGGGCGCTAGCTCCCCTCTCTCCCCTCCCCTCTCCTGAATGTACTGTGTTCCCTGGCCCGGGCCTCTGAATGCTATCTGTCCCAGGCAGCCAACTCAATGTCTGCTGTTCCCACAGCAGTCGCACTGCTCAGGGGGATAAGAACACAGCTGATGGAACGGGTATTCTTCCCCATAGGTTCCCACCAACATGTCGTGCGCACGTTTCCGGGGGCCTTATCAAAGAACAAACGTCTTTGAAAAAGCAGAGCAGGTTGGTGGGGGGGGGGGGGGGGGAGTGGCATTGTTGCCCACTCTTCTGACAGGACTAATCTGTCTCCTCCATCAGCTACGTTTGCACAGTGCAGGGCAGACATGCAGATGCTGTCTCAGTGAACACCACTGCCCACTGCCCTCGCTGTCAGAGACTCGGGGCAGCAGGGTAATGCTGTGTGTCGTCCCCCCCCCCCCCCCCCCCTCTATCTCTCTCACTCATCACACTCTCCTTCTCTTCATCTCTCATCAGACCAGAAGACGGAGACTTCAGGGATTATTTTTCGACGTTGTTCAGTATGACTACTTTGACTTGCACATGCTTTATCTTTGTGCTGTGTTTGCTGTATGTGTGTGTGTGTGTGTGTGTGTGTAAGACAAAGACCTCTCAGCAGCTTCCTTGAATTCACACAAATATTCATAATAAAAATTCATCTTGAAAGTTTTTTTTGACAAGTGTACATTTCCATTTTCATGCAAAACTTTTAAAATATTACACTGTATTGTAATAGTATGAATGTAAAATGCATTCTATGTTTTTACTATATTAATTTGGAATACTTTTTGAAAGCGTAAGAAACCTCGTGAATCTCGTGAAATTCACATCTCGTGAATTTACATCAACAAAAACAATTGTACATGTAACCACACATGACTATCTAACCAGGATTTTTAAGCTAGTGTCAAAGGAATAGACCTTGTTTAGAATAATGTGTATCATTATTTACTGAAATATTTACTGTACTTTTAGGCCATCACACTAAATCCAAAGAAAGCCGCATTTTTCTTCATGAAATCTTCTTTCAAGGATTCAGAGCTCCGGTATCCTGTAGCACAGGTTTTGTGAAGTTGCACGGATTTCACGCAATGTATGTTCTCCAATGGAAGCCAGAACCACAGTACACTGCCATCTACTGGTGGATAAGTGCTCTGCACCGCGTGTGTACCCACACCAGCAACAGCATGTGAACAATGCGTCGGTGTTTCCTCTCTCATTTTTACTGGCGGAGACCCAAAACGGTGTCCATGAACGCTGTGCATGTAATACAAACAAATGTTGCAACTGTTCACGTTAATGTTAATTAATTTAACGTATCTAACATGTATGTCTTTTTGTGTATCTGCGATCCTAGTCCCTGCCACGTTTGAGGGTATCAACCAAATCTATCATTAGAAAAGTCTTTCTGTAACAAAAAAAACGTGTGAATTAAGTCTTAGAATAACCTTTTTTATGAATATTAATAAGATCCTTATTCAAAGTTGTAGACCTCCTCTGCTGTTCATCTTAATTTGATATCCAGCACAAATACTATTTCTGCAATTAGTTTTGCATAAATTCACAACTATTGTAAATAATTTACTTTCAGCCAATAACACCCTGTCCAGCTTTATTTGCTAAGTAAATGCATTTGCATTCCATTGAATCTTTGGCATAATTGGACAGTTTAAACATATGTGTGATGCATTATGTCGCTATTGGCTAATTAATGCACACAGTTCAGGCCCCAGTTCTGTTATGATTCCTGTCTCATAAGCCCTCTGCACAACATTACACCGCAAGACCTCTCAGTCTGACTGAGTTTATTAATTTATTTATTGCTGAATATAAAACGCGTATTTGTGAGCCTTGTCTTGTCTGCCTTTCTGAGTGAGAAGGTGCAAATCCAGTGCACGATGAGACTGGTGAGAGTGTGAGTGCCATCGGAGCAGACACACACACACACACGCAGATGAATATATGGGTGTCGTCTCTTCCCTCACACTGAGGCAGGGGCCTGGTCTAATTACTCAGACGGTGACAGAAGGAAGTGGCGTCCTCTCTGCACCCTCCCTGAACCCTGTTTCTTATTTTCAGCCACCTTCATTTGTAATAGCAGGAATAGCATTGCTGGAATTCATATTTCTCTGTCTGGGGCCAGCTAATGATAATGTATATAAACCTGAGATGGCTCATAGGGAATGATTTAGGCTAATGAAGAGAGACTCTTCATGGTTGTTGTGTGTGTGTGTGTGTTTAGGCAGATTTGCAGTTCTCCAAATTTGCAGAATTGCAGATCACTCAGAATGTTCATAGGTCAACGCGTAAAATCATTTTATGTGCAATTACCAATATGGTTGTTATTGTTGCACTTTTAGGGGAAGGTTTGTTATTGGTTTGTTGTGTTTATTTGTTTGTGGGTTGTCGTGGCACCCCGAGCCTCCTCCAATCCGAGCGCAGTCTCCCGAGACTCCAGCTCTTACTCAGCCATGTAATTGATTTGCACCTGTTCTCCACATCAAAACTCTCACACCTTCTTTTTTTCCCTTAAATCTGTTGCACCTTTTAATATTTTACGAATGGAACCTTGGACATCAATAAATTAGTTATAATTGGCTTTCGTGTTTACGGCAGCAGTATTCTCGGCGAGGGCGTGTGTGTGTGTGTGTGTGTGTGTGTGTGTGTGTGTGTGTGTGTGTGTGTGTGTTGTCGTGCATTCTGCTTAGCATTATAGATTTTTTGTCTTTTTCACGTGAGGGGGTGCTATGGTCCGGGAGAGGTCCGGCTCAGGGGCCTCTGCTCTCTCACCATTGTGTTGTGTGGGGTCCTGGTGGCCCGGCGGGTCGGGGCCCCACACCAGTGCCCTACATGCCCCAAGGCTGTTTTCCATAGTCGTATTAATGAGACCACATCACCACTTCCATATCACACCACAGTAAACTCGTCAAGGAGAGGTGTGTGTGTGTGTGTGTGTGTGTGTGTGTGTGTGTGTGTGTGTGTGTGTGTGTGTACATCTGTACGTGTGCATGTATAGCAAAGGCCTGTGTGCACTATACCTTCACTAATCTCACAGCCTTGATCAGGGTACAGTAAATAAACCCCCAAGGCCTCTATTGATCAACCTTGAATCTGTTTTTCTGCGAATGTAACGTCTAGTTAGTTATTACAAATGTTACTGTGTGTCAATGAATTATTTCATCAGAAAAGGTGCTCTACATTAAGTATTTATTTTGATGTGAACTCACACTTCACACAAGTGTCCGGAGCTAGTCCTGCACACTCCCCTTTGTGTTTGAGTGTGGGTGTGTGTGTGTGTGTGTGTGTGTGTGTGTGTGTGTGTGTGTGTGTGTGTGTGTGTGTGTGTGTGTGTGTGTGGCAGCACAGTGGAGTTCGTGGGTCAATATGGCTCGTGCAGCTAGTCTGGTTCTGGCTGTATTTTTCACACAGTGAAGGGATTGTATCAGTGGGTTTCAGACCTCAATCTCTCCAAACACAGCACGGCTTCATTATTTATGGAGCTCAACAACAGGGTGAGGTGAAGAATGAGCCCGATGCTGGAGTCGTGTTTGGACATCTGGTTTTGTTGGAGATAGAATATCCCTCCGTGTATGGGGCCCCTCACACCCCAACGTCCTATGGCTGAAAGGATTAATGTTAGTATTAATACTGGATTGATATAGTCATGTCAGAGCTGTCAGTCATCTTGTGTTGTAATCCTTATATTTCCTCATTTGAAGTTCAGAACATATACAAAACATTTTTAACAAAGTAAATGAAGGAAAAAACACTTTTACTGCAAAGCCCTGCAGCTTGAATTATGAAATGATGTTCGATATAGTGTGGAGGAAGCATGTGATTATGTAAGTGTTTAATGATGATGCAGGTCTACAGGTCTGGAACTGCTCTCTCTCTCTTTCTCTCTACAGGTCTAGAGCTGCTCTCTCTCTACAGGTCTAGAGCTGCTCTCTCTTTCTCTCTCTACAGGTCTAGAGCTGCTCTCTCTCTCTCTCTCTCTCTCTCTCTCTCTCTCTCTCTCTCTCTCTCTCTCTCTCTCTCTCTACAGGTCTGGAGTGAAGACATACTGCTCTCTGTGGGCTCACACTCGTTTAATGGATGACCAACTTGTTAGCTAATTGCCCCAGTGTCCCTAAACACAAAGGAAATGTTGGCTGATGTTGTAAGCTGGGTAGATAATGAGTGCAGGCAAACTACAGCAACTCTGTAGGTCCTGTTGTGTTTCTAATAACTCACAAACTGAAGGAGGAAGATGGAACTGGGTTATAACTGGGTTAGCCAGTGATCTTTGTCTCACACTCGTCTCTGATGAATCCTTCGCTCATGAACACGCAGTCTGTGGTGCTGAACGGCCTCCCTCTCCTCCTCTAGGCCAAGTTTCCGCCTGCTGCGAGAGATCAAAACTTGGAAACGGACCTTCGGATGAGCCTGGTCTCAGATCTTCACCCCGACAGGGCAGGAATGTAGTACGCAGTAACCTCCTGATGAAGAGGGGTCATGCAGGATGTAAAACGCTCAGACAAGGAGCCATCTCACCACTTAAATTAGCCCCCTTCCCATGATCTGACTGGCCCTCACTGCAACAATTCATGTACTAAGACGCAGATTTCATTTCATTTTCCCCTTTTACCCACCACTACCTGAAAGAGTTACAATCAGCCAAGCTCAGCCAACGTCTGCTAATCTAAACCAAATGCCCAGTGCCCTCTTTATGAGAGAGAGAGAGAGAGAGAGAGAGAGAGAGAGAGAGAGAGCACGCAGGCTACACCTCCTCATAAAAAGTCAAAAGACTCCTGAAGTTCTGAGCTGTTTGCTGTGACTCTAAAGCTTGCTTTGGTGTGACCACATCCCCCACACCCCTGTCTGTACCCCCACACCCCTGTCTGTACCCCCACACCCCTGTCTGTACCCTCACACCCTCGTGTGTACCCCACACCCCTGTCTGTACCCTCACACCCTCGTGTGTACCCTCACACCCCTGTGTGTACCCCACACCCCTGTCTGTACCCTCACACCCTCATGTGTACCCCACACCCCTGTCTGTACCCCCACACCCTCGTGTGTACCCTACACCCCTGTCTGTACCCCCAGGTACCTCCAAACCTGCCTGTTTTCTCACTCACTGGCACCCAGCACATATTTAAATTAATAAAAAAACATTTTATTATTGTGCTCATAGCCAGCTGGAAAGGGCCGTTAAGATTAGATTCAATATTTAACATCCTGGGGCACCTTCCTAGCAGCATAAAAACAACACCCACATCGCCCGGCTGGGCGAGACGTAAAGACAAACGTCACACATCCGCCCCTCGTTTAGGTGCTTTACACCAAGGCTTATTCAAATCCCAGAAATTACATTTTTCAAGCATTTTTCATGGACACAGTTTTGTTATGGCTTTAGCGTTCAGTATCAGAGGCCTGTGTTTATTCAACCCTCAATTATGGAAGACTCAGCCGGCAGGCCTTTAATTGATTGCTTTAATTGATTGGTCGGGAGTAACCATGGCTGAAAAGCAGTTTATCTTAATCAGTTGAGAGGAAACGTAGAGTGGGGCTTGATTTCCTCCAGCTGATCACCCCTGTGAGGGCTGAGAAAGAGGGAGTGGCTCCTGATAGAGAGAGAGAAGGAGAGAGAGGGAGAGGGAGAGAGAGAGAGAGAGAGACAGCCCCACAGGAAGAGTGAGGCTAGAGATGAACACAGAATACATACATATAGTGGAATCTGTCTTACCACGTCCATGTTCCACTATCAAAAGCAGAATCACCTTGTGTCATTACAGTGGTGTTACTAAGTTAGTTTTTACTACATGAAGTCACACCAAGCAGGACATTATAAAATTCTTGTTATTAAACGTGCATGACTCTGCCTGATGAGCGTGGTGAAGTCAGCAGGACTGTTAATCCCTGCGGGATCTTCAGGGCAGCTGGTGAGAGCAGGCTTCTCCCAGCTAAGAGATGCAGCAGTGCATGCTGGGATGTCTACATCTTCAGCTGGATCGCCACACCTGGACATGGTAGCTGTGGGACTGCAGTTGTTTATATGCGAGGTTCCTCAGCTAATAGCACGCTTGCTGGCACCGCTCTGCTTCATAAAAGAAATTTGAATGCTCTTCTCTCCTCTCTCCTCTCCTCTCCCCTCTCTCTCCTCCTCTCCTCTCTCTTCCTCATCTCCTCTCTCCTCTCCTCTCCCCTCTCTCTCCTCTCCCCTCTCTCTCCTCCTCTCCTCTCTCTTCCTCATCTCCTCTCTCCTCTCCAACACTAAAGAAATCTCATCTTTGCCAAAATGGCAGACGTAACAGGCAGTAAATGGCCATCATTATCAATTGACTCCAAAGAGACCATTTTGTTGCAGATGGAGGTCAGCTTTGAAACCATGTCTATTATGTGCTCACTTAGCAGAGCGTGGCCTCAACTTGACCCGTATTGTTAGGATCGACCCATTGTACCAGAGCCCAGTATTTCCACTGCTTTCTAAGCTTTTAACCCACATCAGACATTTGCGAAAATGGAACTCGGTGGATGGAATTAGAAGACTGACCTCTAAAATGTGAACCCCTCCTTAACCTTAACGGCCCATCTCATGTCTCCCTGCCATTTAGTGTTCGCTGGGTATAATTGCCACCGCATTTGAGTGGAGGGAGGACATCAGCCAGGGACAACATGGGCCTGGTACAGGACAGCATGGGCCTGGTACAGGACAGCATGGACCGGGTTCAGGACAGCATGGACCGGGTTCAGGACAGCATGGACCGGGTTCAGGACATCATGGACCGGTTTCAGGACAGCATGGACCGGTTTCAGGACAGCATGGACCGGTTTCAGGACAGCATGGGCCTGGTACAGGACAGCATGGACCGGTTTCAGGACAGCATGGACCGGTTTCAGGACAGCATGGGCCTGGTACAGGACAGCATGGACCGGTTTCAGGACAGCATGGACCGGTTTCAGGACATCATGGACCGGTTTCAGGACAGCATGGGCCTGGTACAGGACAGCATGGAGCAGGTACAGGACAGCATGGGCCTGGTACAGTACAGCAGCAGTACTGGTTAAAGCAGATCCACCATCCTGTTTTCTTTCAGCAACCACATTGGTTCACGATGGAGATGGAGTTACCCACCCAAGGGTCTCGTTTCTACCTATGAGTTCACAGCTCATCTCAGATGCTACCACTGTAGTATGTCATCAGCTCTCCCAGTTATTGTCGGGACACACGTGGTCCGCCATAATTAGCCACCTGGTAGTAGGGGTCTTGACAGTCTGTTCTGTCAAATGTATTGACTATTTAATACCCTTAGCCTATATGCTACATACAAATAAATGTAACCCTTCACAGATATGTGTTCCAGAGTTTCTCGGTGATTGTAATACAATTGATAACCAGTGAAAATGAGACACTAGTTCTTCTTACTGTGAACTGCGATTTCTAAAGTTTGTCTGGAATTGATACAGGAACAGAAAAAGCTAAACTTCCCTACTGCTGAGTCCGGACTGGCCTAGCACCCCCAACATAATGGCAGATTAAGAGCTTTGGGTTAGATCTCCGCACTGATGCAAAGCCTACCTAGGGTTTTAGAGTGTGATTTAATGCACTGTACAGTAGCATTAGAGAACGATGTGCATGTTTGCTTAAAGATTCTGCGAGAACTTTAAGAAGCATGAATTGCTTGACATTGTCCATCCATCCATCCATCTGCCACTCTTTCCAGATAAATGATTTACGAGTGCAGCTTCAGTGTCCTCCAGAATAACACGTCCACCAGATTACAGGAGACATCACTCAGACACATTCACCTTAGCTCACAGAACTGCAGACCCTCTGTTTTAAAACTGTACAGCCTGCTAAGGAGCGCAGACCGATGCAGAGACATATTTTAATACCCAGAAGTGCGTGTCAGGTAGTGTCTGCTCTGAGAGAGCCATCAGACGGTCCTTCTGGATCAGATCTGAAGGCTTAAAGTGGGTCATGAGTCCCCACCCATGTAGAGCCACAATATAAATTCACTAGCTTATCTTTTTTTAATGACACTCTAATGGAAGATATGCCCACCACAGATATAAACCCACCTACCAGCCCAGAGTGGTACCAACGCCCACCGATGTAGCACTGCCATGTTGTGACAGTGGTTGCTGTTTCTCATAGCTAACCAAGTTTTTTATGAGAATATTACTTAAGATAATTGTCTAATGGTTGTTATTTATATGGAGTTATGCAAGGTTATATGCATATTTCTTTTTAGATTGATTTATTCACCTAATAATCTTTAGTGAAGTAGTAAAATGCTTCTAAAATAATTTAAAATAGATTTATCTTAGCCTACGTAAAAAGCATGTAGGTTTTACACGTGGTCCATAGGCCATACAGTGGAAAATATTGTGATGATTTAGACTAACACTGTATAAGAAGGGAAATGCCACGGTGTGTTCATTTAATCTCTGAGTTACGTACACAAGAGCGGTAGTGTAACGATTTGGCTCCTCAGTCACATGACCACTTTGTCATAGAAGTGTTTTGTTTTTTTACTCCCCGTGGCATGTCCCATATTAGCTCTGTGGAAATGTCTTGGGCGTCTAGGACATCCGATTTATTACATTGGTGTTGCCTTCTTTGAACTCTGAACTTCTTTGGTCTCTGTTTGTGTACTGCTGTTTATTCTAATTCTGGCGTGGATCCACTGAGAGGTGCTGTCTGTGCCAGCCATCGATTGTTTGACTTCTAAAGACACATTGTGCTTTAATAAGCTTCATCGTCCGCTTCATCCGCACTTCTTCTCAGCTTTCTCTTTATTCACTTTTACTTCAGTCCTGGTTTCATGCCAGTCTCCTGTTTTTTTTTTTAAGTCTACTTTTTAAAATTTTAATGCAACATAACTTTATTGCATTCACACTCAGATCAAAGTCTTGCGGATGCCCAGTGTTTGAAGTGCCTTCCATTTGAAGTTGATTCCAAAGACACTGCATGTAAAACAAAAGTTAACATGTATTCTGGCCTTTGTGGCTCGGTGTTCGGTGCGTGCAGCATCGATCGGCTCCTTTGAGAACGAAATCGGAAAGGGAAGCGGAGTGCAGCACGGTCTCCGTCCTGCAGCTGCGTCTCATCTCGCCGGCGGAGGTACGGAGCTGCCGATCGCCGAGGCTGTGTGCCGTGTCTGGCTGTGTGCCGCGCCTTGTACAAACGAGCATGCGTGTGCGGCTACATAGACATGCGTGTGTGTGGGACTGTAGACGGGCGTCTGACTGACAGCACGCGGCAGGGCGTCTCTGCAGGGAGGCTGGTCCAAATTCTCCCACACTGAAAGATTGTGATGAGGAACCGTCACGACGACACAACAACCCTCCCTTGGAAATGACATCAACATCAGTGCAGAACGCCTGGGGATGAAGATGAAGATAGACATACCAGACAAACACACCGTCACTTACAGACGTATACCAGACAAACACACCGTCACTTACAGACGTATACCAGACAAACACACCGTCACTTACAGACGTAAACCAGACAAACACACCGTCACTTACAGACGTAAACCAGACAAACACGCCATCACTTACAGACGTATATCAGACAAACATTTACATTTACAAACACACCGTCACTTACAGACACATACCGGACAAACACACGCCGTCACTTAGAGACGTATACCGGACAAACACACACAGTCACTTAGAGACGTATACCAGACAAACACACACACTGTCACTTAGAGACGTATACCGGACAAACAAACACACCGTCAGTTAGAGACGTATACCAGACAAACATTCATTCATTCATTCATTCATTCATTCAAACACACACACCGTCACTTAGAGATGTATACCAGACAAACCTTCACACCGTCACTTAGAGACGTATATCAGACAAACATTCATTCATTCATTCAAACACACACACCGTCACTTAGAGATGTATACCAGACAAACCTTCACACCGTCACTTAGAGACGTATATCAGACAAACATTCATTCATTCATTCAAACACACACACCGTCACTTAGAGACGTATACCAGACAAACATTCATTCATTCATTCAAACACACACACCGTCACTTAGAGACGTATACCGGACAAACACACACACCGTCACTTAGAGACGTATACCAGACAAACATTCATTCATTCATTCATTCAAACACACACACCGTCACTTAGAGATGTATACCAGACAAACATTCATTCATTCATTCAAACACACACACCGTCACTTAGAGACGTATATCAGACAAACACACACACCGTCACTTAATCACTTAGAGACGTATACCAGACAAACATTCATTCATTCATTCATTCATTCAAACACACACACCGTCACTTAGAGACGTATACCAGACAAACATTCATTCATTCATTCATTCATTCATTCAAACACACACACTGTCACTTAGAGATGTATACCAGACAAACATTCATTCATTCATTCAAACACACACACCGTCACTTAGAGACGTATATCAGACAAACATTCATTCATTCATTCAAACACACACACCGTCACTTAGAGACGTATACCAGACAAACATTCATTCATTCATTCAAACACACACACCGTCACTTAGAGACGTATACCGGACAAACACACACACCGTCACTTAGAGACGTATGCCAGACAAACATTCATTCATTCAAACACACACACCGTCACTTAGAGACGTATACCGGACAAACACACACACCGTCACTTAGAGACGTATGCCAGACAAACATTCATTCATTCAAACACACACACCGTCACTTAGAGACGTATACCAGACAAACATTCATTCATTCATTCAAACACACACACCGTCACATAGAGACGTATACCGGACAAACACACACCGTCACATAGAGACGTATACCGGACAAACACACACCGTCACATAGAGACGTATACCGGACAAACACACACCGTCACTTAGAGACGTATACCAGATAAACACACACACCGTCACTTTGAGACGTATACCGGACAAACACACACACCGTCACTTTGAGACGTATACCGGACAAACACACACACCGTCACTTAGAGACGTATACCAGATAAACACACACACCATCACTTAGACGTATACCAGACAAACATACATTCATTCATTCATTCAAACACACACAGTCACTTAGAGACGTATACCAGACATTCATTCATTCATTCATTCAAACACACACACCGTCACTTAGAGACGTATACCAGACAAACATTCATTCATTCATTCAAACACACACACCGTCACTTAGAGACGTATACCAGACAAACATACATTCATTCATTCATTCAAACACACACACCGTCACTTAGAGATGTGTACCGGACTCTCAGTGGACACAGAACCAGCCCTCACTGCAGCAGCAGAGGAGCAGCAATGACGCCTATTGTAAGGGGCGGAGTCAGCGATGGGCAGTGGAACATGGCCACGCCTCCACTTTGTAGCTTCCTGGCTGCCATAACAACGAAGCTGAGCTGAAGTATTTATTGTGTCTTTTAATGAAGATGCCATCTGAGCTGGTACAAAGTCGTGGTTATCAAACCTGGAGAGAAGGAGCAGTGCGATAAAGCAGGAACTATCTGAGGACATCGATTATGAGAGGAAACGGCATCCTTCTATGTGGCTAATGAAGGTTTAATTAAGGCTTCATAAAGGTTTAATGAGGGTCTGTAGAAACACTGGCGTTTGCAGTAAGCATTGTTTAATCTCATCTTTTGTTCGGCATTTATAAAAATTAGATTGTACATGAGAAACTCTCTGTGGGAGAATCAGGTATTCCAGTCTGTCATCTCCAACTGCATTATTTTAAAAGCAACAAGAGGAGTTATCCCCCAGAATCATGCAACTGCGCTTCAGAAACAACAACTTCCCTGAGGACGGGATCTGAGCAGGCGTGAACTGATGAAGCACCGGATGGCAGGGTTTCTGTGCTTTGTGTTATTTTTCGTATCCTCTCTTGAGGACATCACCGCAATGCTCCATCTGTGCCCATAACAGTCAGAAGAGATTGTCACAATCTAATTCCTAATGAACGACACGCGGTTGGTTTAGCGAACACGTTGCTCAGCAGTTTTGGAAACAACCCCGACTGCTTACTGGCCTTGAGCCGTACGGCTCATATCTGCTCGTGCCTGTACGCTGTGCCGTACGGCTCATATCTGCTCGTGCCTGTACGCTGTGCCGTACTTCATGGAGGCCATAAATTGTGCCAGTGACTCGTGGGGCAATTACGTGCAGAATCAATTTGTCAACAGAACAAGGAACACTTAACCAATCAGAGCCAGTTCGAAAAACAGACTCCAGAGTGAATGGATTTAAACCTGCATGTATTGCAGGTCCTTTGCTGCTGGAGTGTCCTGCCCTGCTGTATCTGAGTGGACTCTTAAAGCCCACCACTCGGAGGAGGAGGTGGGGGGGCGAGAATGCCGTCCAGTGGCTGTAGGCTGTAGCGGCACAGGCTGGGGCTCTTGTAGTCTGCGCTCGGCTCTTGTAGTCTGCTCTGCGCTCGTCTCTTGTAGTCTGCTCTGCGATTGGCTCTTGTAGTCTGCGCTCGGCTCAAGTAGTCTGCTCTGCGCTCGGCTCAAGTAGTCTGATCTGCGCTCGGCTCTTGTGGCTAAGCCGCGCTATATGCTGTGTCTTCTCTGCTGATGTGGCAAGCTTAAGCAAGCCTGTCTGTCTGCCTCTGTTGCCCCTACATCAGCACCCCAGGCCTTGTGTGCCAGGGACATTCAAGAGCTGCAGGAGTCCAACACAAGAGGAGGAACTGAGGGGAATTACATCCTGAAATAAACGGAGGGGTGTGTGTGTGTGTGTGTGTGTGTGTGTGTGTGTGTGTGTGTGTGTGTGTGTGTGTGTGTGTGTGTGTGTGTGTGTGTGTGTGTGTGTGTGTGTGAGAGAAAGAGTTGTGTGTGTGTGTGTGTGTGTGTGTGTGTGTGTGTGTGTGTGTGTGTGTGAGAGAGAGAGAGAAAGAGAGTTTGAGTGTGTGTATATCCCTCTCTCTCTCTCCTCAGTCTTCCAGTGTTTTACTCTCATGCATTTTCTGTTTCATGCTCTTTCTCTCCCCCCCCCCCCCTCTCTCTTCCACGGTCTTCTACGGTTCAGTCCAGTTATAAATGGCAGATTCAGCAGAGAGAACATTTCATAGTTTAATTGGAACAGTTAATTCTTTTTCCACAGTATCCATACCTGCTGTTCCTTTTCAGTCTCTCTTGAGTCAGAAGGTGCTTCACCCCAGGTTGAAGTGTCGACATATTCGGGTGAACTGGTCCTGTTTGCTTTGACAACACTGAGGAGCACCAGGACTTTGTGTCTGTGGTGATCTTGCACTGGAGGCAGGTGGACGTGGTCAGTCATCCACTCTCCTGTTGACTCTGTACTCATAGACTCCAGTAGATTGTGATAGATAGTGAGAGAAACCATGAAACATTTAATCCTGTGCTGTCCGTCAGACGTACGGAGCCTCGTGCCTATGCAAACAGATTTTCTGTGAAATCATTCCTGTGGACATATGGTAGCACCACTACACTATACTACACTCTGCTCATAGTTCGCTTCATTCAGCTGCAAGTTGCATGTTTTTTTAATTGAATCTTTAAACAATGCTCTCATTGTATCCAGGAGTGCTGTTATTTGACCCCCACACCAGCAAGGCGTACCTGTCTGGCAGAGCCGTGTACCCATACGTTTCTGAGCCTTTAGCGTCTTTATAACAAGTTCCTTGGTGGAGTTGTCGAGGACTCGGTGGCCTGCCAAAGAAAACAGCGTCTGCGGCGGGGGAGTCTGGCCGGGTGGGGCAGGGGGGGGGGGGGGTACAGATGCTGGGAATTGGCTATGCTTGTTCTGTGTGCTTTCTGTTCACAGGCCAGACTTTTAGATTGGAGAGATCTGTGGACCTGCTCTGCTGGGACCCCGGCAGACACAAAGCCCATTTCTCTGGGAGATTGCTGCAGTGTTTGCTGACATGAATAAAGCCGTCTCCTCCTCAGAGCTGCAAATTGGCCCAGGGACGGTCCCTGCTGTCTCCGCTTCAGCCGCACCGTCGGCTCACCCGCACGGCCTCCACGGACGCTTCAGAGCCACGGCTGAAAGCAGGACAGCCACCCAGCGCACCGCAACGCTGGGCTTTTCCTGCACAGATTATTGTGATAAATAGGCCTTTTAGGTCTGCCATAAAAGCGACCTTTCACGGACAACCATATGACGTCTCATTTAGCATTTCACAAAGATACAGTCTTCTTTTAACTGGGTGGCAGTTTCATAAAAAAAATAATAAAAAAGAGTTTGATGCAGACCTCTGGTGGGGATGTGTTTGAGTAGTGTTTTACCATCCCTCTCAGTGGCAGTTGTGTGGAGCAGTGTTGGAAGAAGTGGCATTTTGTTAGCCGTATGAGTTAACTGTTGTGCCTGCTACAAGGAAACGGGTTAAGAGGGCACAACCGCCGCTCCAACACAAACAGTCTCCTGCATTTCTGAGGGGGCCCGTCTGAAGCATGATTCAGGAGACGGAGAAGCAGAGGGCTTGACCAGGAGACCCGCACGACTCTAAAACATGTCCTCACTCTCTGCCTCCCTCCCGATCACACACGGGAAGCTCCAGATCCTGGCTCTCTCACTCACACACACACACACACACACACACACACCCAGTCAATGAATACAGTTCCCTTCATTCTGAGAAACCTTTAACGTAGCCACGCAGTGTAACCTTGGCTAACCTTACCCAGGGCAAAAAGAGAAAAAAAACACACACAGCTAAGTTGTATCTGTGTGATGGATGCTTGAAAAACATTCTCATGCCATGAGAAGTGATGAAGAGGCCATAGATCGTCCCAGACCCTCCGTCTCAGACCCTCCGCCCCAGACCCTCCACCCCAAACCTTTCGTCCCAGACCCTCCGTCCCAGACCCTCCGTCCCAAACCCTCCGCCCCAGACCCTCCGCCCCAGACCCTCCGTCCCAGACCCTCCGTCCCAAACCCTCCGCCCCAGACCCTCCGCCACAGACCCTCCGCCCCAGACCCTCCGCCCCAGACCCTCCGAACACTCTGACCTTTCACTCCTCGCTCATATCTGTTTCTGTTTCTTTTCTGTTGGCTGATTTCAGTCGCAGATCTGAAGTGTGTGACACAAGTGTTCTGAGTGCACGTCCCTGTGATCCGACCCACCTACAGGATCTTGGTTATTACTGCAGTATGTTACATATGTTGGATGTCCATCATGTCTGCACCCCTGAGGGAAAAGCAACTGTTTTGAAATCACTATGTTGTGTGATTTACCTCCAAAAAAATTAATTTTTATCACCCTGTGACCTCAGATAATTTAAAATTTCATTTCGGACACATCAATAATATTTTGTATCACACCAAGTTCATTTTATTTTATTTAATTACACCCACACCACACCACCACACCCACACACACAAGTACATTCTTTCCTCACTGTGTCCTTAGTCTGAAAGTAACGAACTGTTACTACGTCCCTGTATCTACGTCCTCCTTCTAAACCAGCTCAGCTCCTGAGCTCTTTGTCTTGGTCAGCGTTTGCAGACGTATGACTGATGACTGACCACTGAATCTTCCCTGCATCCTTCCCCAGATCTGGACCCAGCACAACTGCATCCTCAGCCTTCGTGAACATCTCCACCAGTGAGGGACGCTGGTGTGCGCACGAGTCCGTGTGCGTCCTCACGTAAACTCCCGGCTCGGTTCAGCTGTGCCAGTGAAGTGGCCCGCTCCAGGAAGGTATGCTAATCCAAGCTTCACCCATCATTCTTCCCTGTCCTCCGCAATTCTCCGGATTGGAAGGGAAGGAAAATGCGGTGGAACAATATGCTCTCTTCAGTAATAATTAAGCTGATGGCCTATTATGCTGTATTGCAAATCAATATGTACGGGCCTGGCTCTGCTTGAAGTGGGGAGGCTTGGCGCCGTGCCAACCGCATCTCGCGCTGTGGATGAGCAGATGCAGGTGCATCGTAACTTGCTGTGGGGGGAGGGGGAGGCGGGTGTTGGGGGGGGGGGGGGGGGTTGAGGAACAGCCTGGTGACAATAGCAACAGACCTCTCCAGTGTAATTGTGTGTGAACGCTCATTTTGAGGAAGGCATTGCTTTTGTTATGCAGGTGCTCAGATTCTCTCTATCCCTCCCCTCTGTCCCCCTCTTTATCCCTCTCTCTGTCCCTCTCTCTCTATCCCTCCTTCTGTCCCTGTCTCCCATCTTTCTGTCCCTCTTTCCCACAGCTCGTTCAGTCGGTTTAACTCACCGCCCTTCACTCTGAAGCCCAGTATATCTCATTTCCTTTTATCTCATCATTCATTCTTAAGTCTGTGTGTGTTGTGTGTGTGTGTGTGTGGGGGGGGGGGGGGGGGGGGGGGGGGGGGGGGGGGGGGGGGGGGTAATGAAAATAAATGTCAAGTTTAGTATTATTCAGCAGGCATTTTTAATCTGAAAACAATGTTTCACACTTTGAATAAACAAAAACACTTCTGTTGACAATGTAATGATCAGCAAACCTAATTAAACGATCCCAGACAGACGATGGTACTGTGTGAACATCACTCTGCCCGACTCATTATGTATGTGCAGAATATATATTTATATTGTAAAGTTCCCCAGTGTTTACCGTCCTGGTTTGTTTGCTTGGTTTCACTCTGTTTATTTCTACTTTGATTCCACTATTTTTCAGCCTATTGGATGTTGTGTAGTTGTCATCAAAAGCCGTCTCTCCATGAAAGTTCTAGTGTTTTTGATGGAGAACTGAATATCGGCATTAAAAATATAATGGTATATTGCAAAAACATCACTTCACAGATTCAGAGCAAGTGTAGGAGCAGATGTTCCTCCAGTGATCTGTAAATAAGTGGGATTGTAGATAAAGACACGGAGGAGGTCGTTAGATATGCAGGAAGCACTGGAGAACACTTTAAATTGGCAGCAGGAAATTGTGAGAAAATAGTCACAAACTGTTAGGGTACGTACAGTATTTGCGTTTCTCTTTCTTTTTTGAGCTTTTTCCTCTCTCTTTCTGTTCAAAACCCCTTATCCATGCCCTGCTGCACTCTCTGGGAAAGACCTTGAAGAAAACCGCATAAAAAAAAATTTAATCATTGATAAGAAAGGAAGAAAAAAAGAACAAACTACATAGAGGAACATCCAAACAGGAAGTGAGGAATAAGTTGTAGATGAAGAGTAAGTTTTTCTGGAGTCACGGAAGACCCTGCGTTACTATGTCAACTAGGTCTGCTTCGCACAGATCTGGAGAGAGAGGGACACAGAAGCCTGCCCTCCACATATTTAATGAAATTTCTAACAATTATTCTCCAATCAGATTAAGTGCTCGTTTAAAATGCAAATATGTTCTTGTCTCTGACATGCTGTAATTACGTAGAACAATGCTGTGTTTTTCTCCTGCTGTAACACGGCCCTCATCAAGGGCTTTGAAAACAGAACAATGATTGACCACCTGGTCTAGTTACAGTTGCTTAGTTTATATAGCGCATCTATCTCTATAGAAAATCAATGGGGAATTGTACGCACTAGAACGGTTCATGCCTGTTTTTCTATCTGCTCTGTAATTAGCCTGACCTGAGTGACAGATGTTGAAGATAAACCACTACCTCCATGTTATCATTATCTTTATCATAAAAATGTCATCTCTGCAGGCTACTCAGACTCCGGCTAATCCCCTTTAAGACTGTGAAACCGAACATTTTAAATGTTCTTACGAAACTAAAATAGCTACTAATTAGGTTAGCGAGAGCACAGAAATACAGTTAGTGATAGTTAAAGACAACAAAGAAATACATAATAAAAAACGAAATGGTTTTAGTAATGGCCTTGTAGTTTCATTTTTTATTTTAATATTTATTATTAAACTGGTATTATAGATCATAGAATTTGACATGTACATTGCCAAAATAATATTCTTTCTTCTCTCTCTCCCTCTCTCTCTCTCTCTCTCTCTCTCTCTCCTCTCTCCCCCTCTCTTCCTCTATCCTCGCCTCCCTCCCTGTCTGCCTTTGATGTGTTATGTGTGTATAGTTTCTCTTTCTCATCCAATATTTTAGGTCTATCACCCTGCTCTTCAACACACAGTCTCGTCTGGCCCTGAAAAACATGTCACAAAGTAAAATAAAAAAAAAAAATCATAATAAAATCCATTTCGTCGATATTCATTTCTGCAGCTCACTTGGTTCATTTGGTATCTGTGACAATTTAACTAAAATCAATTTAGCGATATTCCAGCTGGCAGGTGATTAAATTATTGTGCCATCAGTTTATTTGAGCAGCGGCGTGCGGGGACTGGGGTGACGCTTGTGCAGCCCTGTTTTCATTTGTTACGTGCGGTTGGCTCTGCTATCATCTCTAGTCGTGTGCTCAGTGCGTTTTTGTAGCATTGAGAAGCATTTTAATCACAGCACCACCAAGTCGTTTCGTGGCACAACCCAATGGGCCGAACAGCAAAGAAATCCCCCTCTAACTCTACTCGTGCTTTTCCAGTGATTAATACAAACAAGCAATTTCTCTGAAGAATGGCGCTATGAGAGATTAACCCTTCCTTGTCTCCAGAGTCCATTTATAATTATTATATTGTGTCTCAATTTAACTCAGAGCAGATCTCACTGTACAGATCGTCTACGACCCGCGCGGGAACAACATCTGATGAATCCAGAGCGTTCAGCTGAGCAGAGAAAATTAATTGGATTAAAAATCTTATAATCGGTTACTTTATGCATTCAACCTTGCACCACCACCGTCCACCACCTCCTCCACTCACCCCCCCCCCCCACCCCCCCCCCCCCCCCCCCCCCACTCCCCCCCCCCCCCCCCAACCCCCCCCCCCCATCATGCTGCGCATCAGGAAACACATTCTAAAAATTTCCCTCAGTTTTCACGAGCCAAGGTGTCGAGCCCGAGCGTTGATTCATTTACCATAATCACTGTGTTCTAATGGAACGGTTAATACTGGAGTGACACTGTGTTTCTGTGCTGAAGGACACCCAATCAGTGCGACCACAACTCTGAGGTGATGAATGTGTAATTACCAAGTTTGACAGACCTTGTTCAGCTCTCTGTGCGTGTGCACACACGTGTGTGAGTGTGAGAAGGGGGAGGAGTGAGATGCCGAGTGTTGCGGGTTACACTCCTGACCTCTGCAACAAGAATGCTGTGTTGATAGAAACACTCTTTGATCTGAGGTTATGGAATTACACCCTGGTCCTTTAGCGTGTATATACTGTGTCTACTGCGTCTTTATCACTTGTGTCCTAGTGTTGGGAAAAAAAGAAGACCGGTTTATATATTGTAACATCTGCACTGCGACATACCTAATTGATTATTCAGTTGGATTTATCACATATGTGAGTAATGTGTAATTTTCTCCGGCCCTGTAAATATGGGTTCTGACCAGTGGCTGTGTGTGTGCGGCGTGTGCCCTGCAGAGACCCCGCAGGCCAGCAGTGGTTGGTCCAGCTGGAAGGGTGACTGTGGCGTGGACTGTGCATTTTTGGGAAGATGAAAGACTGGATTCTTGTAAAGTGGATTTTAGAGGATGTTTTAAAGTGCGTTAAGCTGGGCGTACACTGTACGATATTTTAAATCGTGTACTCAGCTCCAGCTCAAACTGTACGACTAAATCGCAGGGTTTAAAAATTCACAGCTCACGATTCACATACTCACACTATACGACCCGACGCTCTCATGCGATCTCACGAGGAGCGATTGAATTTCAAACATGTTGATATTCTTGCGACGCTGCGATTTCTGATCGGGAGTTGGTCCGTGAGGTGTGAATCGCTCCTCGTTTACCTGTGTAAACCTATACGATGCACGGACACGCGATTGAGCCGAAACTCGGCCCCGATCGAAAAAATAGTCGCACGAGTGAAAAATCGGCTGAAAATGGGCCAAAAAATCGCACAGTGTACGCCCAGCTTTAGGCTAGCGGGTTTCCTCAGGTCAAGAACCCACACAGATCACGTCTTCCTTTTCCTCATAATGAATGACTGGTAACTGAGCCCAGCCCTCGTTAAACAAACCCTTCTGCTGAAGTGCTATTTGTGTCTTGTTCAGGAGGAAATAGAATCTGCTTCCCAAACCCTGACAAAAGTGGTATGTGATTTAAATACAACACGAGATACAGCACATTTCCAGAGTGACAGAGGAACACATGTAGTGTGGGGCTGCAGCACGCCAACTGACCTTCGCAGGGACATGAACATCTCTCTGCATGGCTGATTGACTCCAGCCTGCCAGACCCAGTGACCTGCCCCTGCACGCGGAACACAGCCAGTCATTTTCAAAGCGCTCCACGCGTCAGAATTAGCGAAGGCAAGACATTACAAGATCCGAGAATGAGATGTAGAAAGGTTCAAGATTGCTGCGGCTACGTGAGAGTGCGAGATGTTAATAGACAAAAAAAAGAGAGGCAGAGGAGAGAGAGAGAGAGAGAGAGAGAGAGAGTCGTGTATACACCTTTCACAGAAATGGACTATTCTGACACCTGCAGCCCTTTTGCAAGCGGCGGTTGTCGTGACAGGCCTCGCCTCCCTCTCAGTCACCTCCCTCTCTAAACACATGTTAATAAATCCGCTCCTGTCCCGGGGTCAATCCCCCTAAGCTAACGACAAACGTTTAAATATAGAAGGCTGATCCCGCCAGCTCCCCGTTCCGCCGTGGATCGGTGAGGAGGCGCGTCGCCGAGCCCCGAGCGCGCAACGAGCACGCGCACACCGGGCCGGTTATGAGGACTCTTTGAAATGATGAATCAGGTCTTGTATGTGATGTCTCGATCTCCGCGCACACAGTAATTTGTTTTTAATCACTGGTGTTTTGGTTAAGTGTTCTGGGGTGGCGTGGCAAGTTTTTCCTTCTACTTCATTAATGCGTGTAAAAATGGATTTTCCATCGGCGTCCCCCCCCCCCCCCCCCCCCCCCCTCTTTCTTTCTTCATATTATCCAAGCATGTTTGGTAAATCTTTCCCTCCAAAATGAAGCACTGAATACAAACACAATGTATTTGATCCTGTGATTCAGATCGTGAATTATAATGTGCCTGCATTTGACTCAAAGCAATTATTATACCTTTGTGTTGCACATCAGAAGTGCTGATGTATCAGGCGCCGCTGTTCTGGGTGTCAGTTACGCCATTTTGTGTGAGTTACTCAGTGACTTGTGTTGGTGTGTCTGAGATGTCGTTTGATTTGAATATCCATAATTACTACAGACGCATCTAAAGGACGTTATTATAAGCATTTGCTGAAACTTCAAACATGTTTTATGAGAAGCCTAGAACATCAAATGTGTGCGTCGTTGAATCGTTTTTAAATGTAGGCTTATTCATGTGGGCAATTGAATAACACTGGTGTAGTGATCAGAGAGCAGATTATGTTCAATGAAGAGTGACAAAGCACTTAGCACGAGCCTCCTTGAGTATTGAATTTAAGGTCATCGGTCAAGCCATTTAAGTTTGTTTTGGTGGGTTTTTAATCGCTGGTGAATTGTATTTGTGCGCAGCTCCATGGGAACGCAGAGACATATCTTCCTGTCCTCTTTGAAGCAATTGCACATAGAATTACAAGCGCAGAGATGTTTAGTGCAGCGTGCTGGCGTGTCCGAACATCACGGATATATAATGACCTTCATGAATGTATACGAGCAATAGCTATCCTCTTAAATGAATATTAACCGACTCCTTGCAGGTTTGTATAATTTGCAGCTCGCCTGAAGTCAGACACAAATGACTCAAAACTGTTTTGTGTATAGCAGCTAGGCGGTCAGAACACGTGTTTCCCCTCTACGGTACCCCCGATAGTCTTGTCAAAGCAGTTACAGGCCTACTTAAGTATCATGTTTTGCTTAGAGCGACAATTTATAAACCATGCTCTTATTGAATAGTACTAAATACATTCCTTGTCCACGCGTGCGCCTAGTATATCTCAGAACTTGCTGCTTATTTAGCTACCTGTAAGCAGACAGGCGGGTTTTGTCTAGGCCGTCTCTATTAAAACCCTGTTAATAGGTGATCAACTGCACAGGCCCTCTGGGGTTTGTCTGCTGTGTACCCTGTGGTCCGTATTGCAGTGAGCGAGCACTAGCCTTCTCTGGAGAGTTAGGCAGAGTTTCCTATAACTTCGAGGCAAATAGATACGGTTGTTGGGGAAATATCTGTACATTAACGTTCATATATAGTGTTGCAATTTTAGCCTTTCAGCCTGTTTACTCTGATACCCGGGTGAAAATCATATGGTTTTGGAGTTATTCTACTGGGCATACGGTGTATTGATATTCAGACTGGAACAGAATTCAAAATGTCATTGCTAAGCGTTTCCCCCGAGAGAATCACTTCTTTCTCTATAATTTCCATTGAAATTTTGTGTGCAAATGCAGTAATAGACACATTTATAACATCAAAAGGATTCAATTTTCTTTTCAATCACACAACAGTATGAATAGCTTTTTCTCCATTGAGCCCAACAACGAGCCGCCATTACCCGGCGCTAAAGGATGGCTCGCCGTCACTCGCTTTTTATGAAAGTGTGTCAAACTATTTCCCGCGTCGTCACATTTGTTCTAAGCTAACGGAGCTGTCAAACAGGTTTGTTTCTAATTTGTCAGGCAAATGTCGTTTTTATTTCAGTTGGTGCAGAGTAATCACACGCAATGCATGTATTTATATATATTTTAATGCAGACTGCAAGTCTCTTTAATACATTAACTCCACTGCCAAACAGTCCATGGGAGGCTGGTGGTGACAAGCCCAGACAGCTAATTGCGACTGGTAAATTATTTGGAAAGGATGACATGCGTAGCGAGTCGCTGACTGCTGTGTGTCGGGTGTTCGGGATGGAGTGATGGCCGTCTGGCGTGCAAATGGAGGAGTGTGGGTGAAAGTGACCGTTTCTGCCTCACTCGTGTAATGGCCCTCCTGCCCAGCTGTGCGCTGAAAGGTTACGGCAAATGACTGGAATTCATGACTTCTCTTATTTCATTTTATTTTATTTTTATTGCATTTATTTAATTTATTCTCCACATCTCTCCCTGAGTGTGGTGCTATAGGTTTGTCTTGGCAGTTGAGATATTCCCTGGCTTTATCTTGTCCGTCTTGGTATTACTGATGCTATTTTACTGTATTATTATATATCACTGCTACCATGTTTTTAAGAGGGAATCTTTTAAGTATGGATTCATTATGCTAATTGTGTGATCGGTGCTTTTGGGTCGTCAGTGGAGTTGTTTCAAATGAATGTTGACAACCCAGGACCTTACTGTCCTTATGCAAAGCAAAAATTAGGACCCCCCCCCCCCCCCCCCCCCCCCCCCCCCCCCCCCACCCCCCCCCCCGTGTTCTCGTGTTCAGCTACTCTGAAGTCTTCACTCTAATGCGGATATCCTGCTCATCTGAAGTAATTAATCAGCTTTCACACACTCCTGACCCAACGCGGAGCAGCAAACGGACTTCCCGGACCCGCGCGTCCGAGCAGACGTGGCCCGCGATTTGAAACACATATGGTTTTGATCATGCCGCCCATCAGGGATTTTAATTATACCTGCCCTTTCCTTGTTTACAATACAAGGGAGCCCACATAGCCCCACCATCTATTTATTTACAGGGCCAGCAAGAAAGTATTAGGATAAATATTTCATCAAGAATGTTAATGTGGCCAATTACAGCGTTCAATTCCGATGAGCCAATTATGTGACGGTGTAAAGACAGACTGTCAATCAGCGTTTTTAGAAGAAGCGGGGCGGTGGGTGTCGGTTCTCCCACTACATAACCCACAACGTAATTGTACGAGTGCTCCATTAAAGCTCTGCATTTCCTCGTAACAAACTACCATCAATTTCCCCTCACTTGACGCGGTCTGAAGACGTGTGCGCTTTAAACCTGAACACATCCATCTTCACGCTCACATTTCCAAAGGTCTTTCATTCTCTCTGAAATCCATATATATTTTTTTTTCAATAGCAACCAAAGTCAAAACAGCCTGGAGTCAGGGTGCGTGAGTTTGGTGAGAGGTGAAGTAGAGGGGCTTATGCAACACACCTTGAGTGATTTTAAGATTAGCACTAGTATATATTGATCCTCACGTTGTCTCTCTGCGGACGCTTTCTTTTCCCTGTGAATAGACTGACGTGTGCTTATTCAATTTTGACATTTATTCAGCTGGCCAAAAATAACCACTGCAGTATGGATTGGCGTGCTTAAGGGAGAACAGGGGAATTGTTTGAAAATCTTTAAATAAGTGAGTGTTAATTTATTCTTCCTTCGGAGTGGTTGAATGTCAATTTCATAATACATGTTGATCATTTGCTGGAATTTATATTGTATATAAAAAAAACACTTGAAAGCGATGAGGTTGGGTGTGAGAGGACATGTGATGAGGACATGTGATGAGGACATGTGATGAGGACGTGTGATGAGGACGTGTGATGAGGACATGTGATGAGGACGTGTGATGAGGACGTGTGATGAGGACGTGTGATGAGGACGTGAGATGAGGACATGAGATGAGAACATGAGATGAGGACATGTGATGAGGACATGTGATGAGGACATGTGATGAGGACATGAGATGAGGACGTGTGATGAGAACGTGTGATGAGGACATGAGATGAGGACATGAGATGAGGACATGTGATGAGGACATATGATGTTTAGACAAGTTGCATAATGAGTAAAAAACAAACAAACAAAAAAAAAACCTTCACTGTACGCATGACCCTGATGCAGAATCTTCCTAATTGGCTAGTTAGTGCTGGCTATCAGGTATCCAGAATGGCGTGAAGACTCTAAGTCTCCACCAGGAGAACTGAGAGGTGCCCGTCCAGACGGCGTGGCCAGCAGACATCTGCCACCCAGCAGGCAGAGGAACAGCTGGAGCAGACTCCTGCTGCCTGCCTCTGCATCTCTCCTCCCCATTAGGAAGCTCTCCGAGGAGCCGTTCGCTGGGGGGCGTCCTTCCTCAGGCCTGCACTGCAGCAGCCGGCCGTGTGCCCCATTACCTCCACACTTCCAAACTTTCCCCCCAAATTAGTTTTATAAACACCTCTGCACGCTGTTTACAGGAGACTGTGAGCGCACCGTAACCTCACATTACCTGCAGCAGAGTTTTTTGACCAAGCACCTGCTTCAGCTTAGCTGAGCCGTCAAGGTTGGAACCCAAGTTGCGCGTGACGGCTCACGTGGGACGCGGCTCACGTGGAAACACGGCTCTCTGCTCCTCCCTTTGCGAAGGCTGTGTCCCTGATGCAGACCCACATTGTGAACACCATTACAGCTGACAGCGCACTCACTTCGGCAGATATCGCCGTGACAGGCAAGCTTCTTCAGGGCGGATAATTGTATCCTGGGTCAGCAGCACGCTGCTTATTACTGATTCATGGCGAACAGTATGAACTCCCTGTGAATGTATAAAAATATGTTTAAAAGGCCATTCTCCTCGACTAAAATCACAGCTCCCGCACCACGAGGTTTTGTCACCGACGTCTCCTGTTTGCCTGCCAGCTCTGCTTTTAAGGGTCTGGCAGTGAAGATGCGGTGTGTATTTAAAGGACCTGACAGGTCAGACAGTAATGCAGTTGTCTGGGCTTTTATTTTCTATGTGGATCCGCTTTGCAAAGCCACAGTGCATCAGAAAGAAGCTTGCTTGGCAGATGGGTGGGGGGGGGGGGGGGGGGGGGGGGGGGGGGGACGGGACAAGAGGCTTCTGCAAGTTTTACAGCAGTTCAGTTGAAAGAAATGCCGCTTCTGTTGCTATAGTGTGTATGAACAGTTCCATTGTCATTTTACCTTGAGTGTGTGTGGTGTACATACAGTGCAGGAATGTTAATTGCTCAGTTGTGATTCTTTGGGTTCTGGGAATTATTGATTTTGTGTGAAAATATGTTCCCTTCTGCTGCTTATGTTATTGTGCCCGTCTGTCCTTGGACAAACTAGTAGTTGGACAAAATGTTTTTTTTTCTTCTTCTTCACTATTCTTGAGGTGAACTTGGTTTTGGAAGTTTTAGATGCTACCGTTTGCTGCTGGCATGACTTATGGGAGGGGTAACCATGGTGACTATTTCAAATACTGCACAAGGCCAGAAATAGAGCCAGAAGAGGATCGCAATCGTCTCCAGTTACGCTCCAGATTCCTTTTTTAACGAGGTCCAAATTACAAGACGTTTTTTTTTCCTTCTCTGTGCACCACCACTCCCTGTAATTTCTGCTGGTGGCATTGTATATTGTTCATCATTGTAAATACACCCAGACCACTGAACATGAGGTCATCACCACCAGGCCTGCTCCGTCTAATTACTGCTTATGGCTGACTGAGAGGGCTCACCCAGCCGCGAGAGGGGTATGCTGCCACAACTGCACAGCTGCTGCTTGTGTAGCGCGCAGACACACACACATACACACACACACACACACACCCACAAACACACAAACATAAACTGACACGGCACAGAGCAGTACAGTACAGCTCCCAAACGCAGCTGTGAAGCATCACAAGTGCACGACCCAATCCTCTCACCCTGCTCAAAACGTCTCTCTATCTGACACACACAAACACACACACACACATGGGGACAGCCATGATGGCAAATGACAGTGGAGTGGGGCCTCCACCCCAGCTGCCAGACCTCAGAACGTTCTGCACCCCGCACCACACACTCCGCTCACGCCTGCCTCTGGCCTTTATTTGCTCGTAAAAATATACACACTCCTCATTATGTGTTTTCAGAAGATAAAGGAGTGAAAACTTTTCTTGATACTATAAGCATTAAAAAAAGATGAAGAGAAGAAGCCTGTTCAGAGAGTGGTAGATTCAGTTATCTATATATATGTTATATATACACACACACACACACACACACACATCAGATGAGGAGATCATCTCCAAAACACTCTCTGTGCTTGTTCTGCTCTGGATATCTGGCTTCCAGATCCACGGTGGAAGCGTGGTGCGCATTATTGTACTGTTTCGAGATGTAATACTCTCAAAAATCCTCTTTCATTTTTTTCTAAAACTGTTCTCTGAGATGGTAACTATCATAATTAAGTTTAATTGAAACATCTGACAGCTCTGCTCAGGAAAACAGATGAAAGGAGGGAAATTCTGCACGTCTTGATGGAGAAACTGAACCACAACAAAACCCCTTCGAAAGTATGCAGATGTGACCCATCAATGACAATTCGAAGAATGGTCTTTTGACGACCAACTCCAATAAGGAAGTAGGAAATGACTAAACAACCAAGTTGCTGCCCGTTTGGTAGCAGTGGGACCAAAACCAAAAACTTCCTGAATTCACAGGAAGTGGCACGTGTGCCCCGGCTTTTTGGCGCCCAATCGGGCACAGGAAAGAGGCCGGGCCAGCGCGGAGGACTGGACTTGGCAGGCCGACGCTCAGCATTGTGGGATGCGGCACTCGACGTGCGAGAGCTCGTGCTGGCCATTCATTGGCCCCCGGCTCAGTGGTGCCGCCATGTGATTATCATTGTCCCGCACCAGATGGCCCATCATCTGTTTCAGACTGCGCAGAGGAAAGCAGGCTAGTGAGAGCTGCCCCTCACCGTCGACGTGGAGAGGGGCCATTGTGATCAGGCGCCCCCTTTGCTGTTGCAGCCCTAGCATCCACAGATATTGGTAGAAAGGCTGAAAACGCCCGAGGAACGTTGCCATGTCCTCAAGCCTACGAGGAGCTCCGCTGCCCGACCAAAGGCTTCGGGTTTGAGGGATAGAACCTGTCTGGAAGGAACTGAGAGTCTGGTCTCTCAGGGTGTCCGCTGTTAGCAGCTTGTGGGCTGTGGATGCTCTGTGAGCGCTCTGTGAATTCCCTGAATGCTCTGTGAATGCTCTATGAATGCTCTGTGAGTACTCTGAATGCTTTATGAATGCTCTGTGAATGGTCTATGAATGATCTATGAATTATCTATGAATGCTCTGTGAATGATCTATGAATGCTTTTTGAATGCTCTGTGAATTATCTTTGAATGCTTTCTGAATGTTCTGTGAATGCTCTATGAATGTTCTGTGAACACTCTATGAATGCTCTGCATGGCTGCCTCACTCCAGGTCACATTTCCATTGCTCTGCTTGGCAGGTGAAGGCTGTCATGACTCCCTCTCCTCTGTTAGCCACACTACCCAATCACGAGCCCTAATGATGAAAACCACTCTGAAACGGCTCCAGTTGGTGAGGACAGTCAGAGAGTGTGGCATCAGAGGTGGTGACATGATATAGAAGGACAGGCTAACTATTAAATATCCATCACGCCACGCAGCTCCGGGCCTAATGCACCCAAACACATGACTACTTTGCCCGGGCCCCTCTTCCCGCCACAATGATTAAGTAAGTCCTTAATTTCCAAGACAAATAAAAAATGCACAATCATTTTATCATGAATGTAAATGACCTGTCTTCTCTGATGACAGTTCGGTCGGGGGGGCGGGAGGGGTGCTGTCTAGCCGCTAAAGCTAATACGCCACTTTGTATACTTCAGAGAGCAGGGCACTCACTCGGACTGTGGGCTTTCTGCCGTATTATCATTTTAATGAAGCAGGGTATTTCTACCCCCCCCCCCCCCCCCCGGGAACCTCTAATGCAGTTGTCTTAGATTCTCCTTTCATCTGTCTTCTTCAAACGCTGGAGGTTGTTAAACAAATGGACGTGTCTGAGTGAATAAAACTGATATGGCTGGGCTATTGTTGGCTGGCCCAATTAAGGCTCGGGGGTCCAGACCCAGGCGTGCGTGAGCCCTCGGCACACATGTACCACAATGCAGCCTGCTGACTGTTTTGTGTTTATTTAAATCACCTGTACCATTAAGGACATGTGAGTCCGGGATGTTTTATCTACGACTGTATGAAAAACACAGTGTGCACATCACTGCGTTTGATTTCCTTTCTTTCCTTCATCCACTCAGATCCAGTTTCAGGAATGGAAAATTCATCTTACTATGTAGCATGTCATTAATTAACACAACAGCGTTGTAATCACTCTGAGATATGATTCATTCATCACAGGTCTGTCATTCATCTGAGAGATGATTTCTTAAAAGAAGCGAAGAGGTAAAATGCCATTTTCAAAGTTTACACAAGACTGCAAAGAGTGAAAAGTCATTACAAACCCATGGTGCTCAGAGCCACTGTGTCACAAGTCTGACAAAATGCACTGTAAAGTAAAGCTGTTTTTCAGGCTTAGGTGAACTAGTGTATTTAGATCATCTTTACAGTGGTATACCGTAGTTTGCAGTGGTTTACCATGGTTTACAGTGTTTTACAGTGGTTTACAGTAGTTTACAGTGTTTTACAGTGGATTACAGTGGGTTACAGTGGTTGCAGTGGTTACAGTCATGTTTCACTTATTGACAAGCACTGCATCACTAACAAACTGCTCAGAATATAGTTTATATCACTGGGTTCTTGAAAGTCTTGGCTACTTTTCTTAAGACCCCAATATACACCCCAACACATCCCAAATGTTCCTTCACTGCTGTAAGAGATAGATTCAGTGGTGGGACTACAACTTACTTAGACAGTACTTCTGAAATCTTTAATTGTGACTTTAAAGGGGTGAAAAAGGGTCTTTTCGTGTCAGATGAGATGATAAAACGTGTGTGTGTGTGTGTGTGTGTGTGTGTGTGTATGTGTGTGTGTGAGTGTTTTACAGGAGAGTGTTGGCAGCTGGCAGACACTGCCTCAGTCTCTCTCTGCTCATGTTTATGCAGAGATAAGTTGATTTCTTTTGATTTTGGCGTTGAAGTTCTTGATTTGCTGCTGACTGGCTCCTGGCAGGATCTGTGTGCAGTTCCAGTGGTTCAGGGGTTCACTAATTAACCCTACGGCAGACGGAGAGAGACAAGAGACCTCTGTGTCGCTCTCTCACATTCTTTTCCTGTCTCACTCTGTTATTTCAGTTTCTCTGTCTCACTCTCGGAGTGTCTCTCATGTCTCTGTTCTTGTTTCTGTCTCTCTCTCTTTCTTTCTACATGTTTGTGTGCTCTCACCACTAAGTCATCTCCCATATTTGAGGTGATGACAAAGTTTAGCCTTGTTTTGAGGTCTTGAAGAACATGCATGTGCACACACACACACACACACACACACACACACACACACATGCAAACAGGCTGGAAAAATATGATCATCCTTTAAAGTGTCTTGTCAGCAGTAGACAGTGTGAGATTAGTGGGCCCATCAGTGCCACACCGGTCCTCTTTATTCATCCTTCTCTACGTCTCCTAGCCCGTAGTGTCACCCCTACACCTTCACTCCAGATCACTCCTCCTCTTCATCTGCTGACTTTAGCGGTGCTGGTGGTCTTTGATGCCACTTTGGTCTTTTCTGTTTGTGGATCTGAGTGTGGATCTGAGTGTGTTTGGGGTCCAGTGCACATGGGACCTCTGGTCTGGCCTGGGCACCACTACAGAGGTCACGTGGGACCATACACACATGAGTGTGTGTATACTGGGGCAGATGGTCCAGGGCTGAGGGTTAGGGTGGATGGTTAGGGCAGATAACTAGGGCGGATGGGTAGGGCGGATAACTAGGGCGGATGGGTAGGGTGGATGGGTAGAGCGGATAACTAGGGCGGATGGGTAGGGTGGATGGTTAAGGCGGATAACTAGGGCGGATAACTAGGGCGGATGGGTAGGGCGGATGGGTAGGGCGGATAACTAGGGCGGATGGGTAGGGCGGATGGGTAGGGTGGATGGGTAGAGCGGATAACTAGGGCGGATGGGTAGGGTGGATGGGTAGAGCGGATAACTAGGGCGGATGGGTAGGGCGGATGGTTAGGGCGGATAACTAGGGTGGATGGTTAGGGCGGATAACTAGGGCGGATGGGTAGGGTGGATGGTTAGGGCGGATAACTAGGGCGGATGGGTAGGGCGGATGGTTAGGGCGGATAACTAGGGCGGATGGGTAGGGTGGATGGTTAGGGCGGATAACTAGGGCGGATGGGTAGGGCGGATAACTAGGGCGGATGGGTAGGGCGGATGGGTAGGGCGGATGGGTAGGGTGGATGGGTAGCCTTCATCTTCAACAGTGTGCTCACTGTGATCCTTCCCCCTCTCAGGAGTCTGCTCTATTTTCTCTTCTCATCTCACTCTCTTTGCCCTCTATTCTCTCTCTTATCCCTCTTTTCTCCCTCTATTCTCTCTCATCTCCCTCTCTTCTCTCTATTCTCCCTCTCTTCGCCCTCTATTCTCTCTATACTCACTCTATACTCTCTTCTCCCTCTTTTCTCACTCTATTCTCCCTCTATTCTCTCTCTTCTCCCTCTATTTTCTCTCTTCTCCATCTCTTCTCCCTCTATTCTCTCTCATCTCCCTCTATTTTCTCTCTTCTCCATCTCTTCTCTCTTCTCCCTCTGTCTTACACGGGCTCTCTCTCTCCCCCCTTGATGACATGTGGGCAGGAAGTCCCCCCCCCCCCCCCCCCCCAGCTTACTCAGCCTGAGCAGACAGTAAGTCAGGATAAATGGAGAGGGGGAGGGGCCTCCTAATGAATGAACTTTCTCCAGCCTGCCATGGGCTAAAGACAGAGAGAGCTCAGCTAGCCCCTCCTTCGTTCCGCAGGAGCAGTGAGGGCAGTGCGGGCAGGGGCGCGCTGGGGGGGGGGGGGGTGTCTCTCAATTAGGCATGCGTTATAATTAAATGCAACGTCAGGGGGACCAGGGAAGACCTGCCACATCTCTGTCCTCAGCTAAACTCCACACATTCATCATCTTGACTGATGGCTGGGCCTAAACAGGAATATTGTTTCTGATTTGTTTTTGTTGTGGTGATGGTGTCTGCGTGTATGTGAATGTGTGTATGTGTGTGTGTGTGTGTGTGTGTGTGTGTGTGTGTGTGTGTGTGTGTGTGTGTGTGTGTGTGTGTGTGTGTGTGTGTGGTTTAAGGCCGAGTTAATAGGTCCCCTCAATTTCCACCCCTTCCTTGTTTTGTATTCGTTTTAGAGGTTGCAAATCAACCTGGGCACATTTATTATGCTGGTTTCCCCCTTCTGCCTTATTCATGTGTGACAAGACACTAGTGCAGGGAGACACTGGTGCGGGGAGACGCTGGTGCGGGGAGACGCTGGTGCAGGGAGACGCTGGTGCAGGGAGACGCTGGTGCGGGGAGACACTGGTGCGGGGAGACGCTGGTGCGGGGAGACGCTGGTGCGGGGAGACGCTGGTGCAGGGAGACACTAGTGCGGGGAGACGCTGGTGCGGGGAGACGCTGGTGCGGGGAGACACTGGTGCGGGGAGACACTGGTGCTGGTGGTGAGGTTGGGGAATTTTACTACGACATTCAATACGTTTACAGTATTAGAGAAGCAGACATCTCCAGGTCCAAACAGACCCTGTTCTCACTCACACTGAGTTACTTCTCTTTGCCATTTGCCTCTCTCTCCACTGCCCCATCTCCACATCCCAGCAGAGATGTAGAACTGTGTCAGGGACCAAGGTGTGGGGGGTGTGAGGGTGGAGCACTCAGGTGGGGGCCTCCATCATCTATGTGTTAGCAGGGAAAGAGCCATGTCCCTCCCACCTCAGCTCCCCGGGACCTGGGTCCTTGACCCGACACATCACCTGTGTCCTGTGTCCTTGACCCGACACATCACCTGTGTCCTGTGTCCTTGACCCGACACATCACCTGTGTCCTGTGTCCTTGACCCGACACATCACCTGTGTCCTGTGTCCTTGACCCGGCACATCAGGCCGTGTGTGACACCTGTTTCTGTTTCTTGCATTCAGACCTTGTTCTGTTTTCTGAACACAAGTGCTTGATTGCGCAGAAGGGAGGTTTTATAGCATGATAAAGCACGAGGCCATATACTGGAAGAGCAGTGTCTCCCCGCACCAGTGTCTCCCCGCACCAGTGTCTCCCCGCACCAGTGTCTCCCCGCACCAGTGTCTCCCTGCACCAGTGTCTCCCTGCACATATACTGGAAGAGCAGTGTCTCCCCGCACCAGTGTCTCCCCAGAATGTTCCAGAATGATTCCAGTGAGGTTCCAGAATGGTTCCAGTGAGGTTCCAGAATGGTTTCAGTGAGGTTCCAGAATGGTTCCAGTGAGGTTCCAGAATGGTTCCAGTGAGGTTCTATAATGATTCCAGTGAGGTTCCAGAATGGTTCCAGTGAGGTTCTAGAATGGTTCCAATGAGGTTCCAGAATGGTTCCAGTGAGGTTCTATAATGGTTCCAGTGAGGTTCCAGAATGGTTCCAGTGAGGTTCTATAATGATTCCAGTGAGGTTCCAGAATGGTTCCAGTGAGGTTCTAGAATGGTTCCAGTGAGGTTCCAGAATGGTTTCAGAATGGTTCCAGTGAGGTTCTATAATGATTCCAGTGAGGTTCCAGAATGGTTCCAGTGAGGTTCCAGTGAGGTTCTATAATGATTCCAGTGAGGTTCCAGAATGGTTCCAGTGAGGTTCTATAATGATTCCAGTGAGGTTCTAGAATGGTTCCAGTGAGGTTTCAGAATGGTTCCAGTGAGGTTTCAGAATGGTTCCAGTGGGGTTCTATAATGATTCTAGTGAGGTTCTATAATGGTTCCAGTGAGGTTCCAGAATGGTTCCAGTGAGGTTCTAGAATGGTTCCAGTGAGGTTCTATAATGATTCCAGTGAGGTTCCAGAATGGTTCCAGAATGGTTCCAGTGAGGTTTCAGAATGGTTCCAGTGAGGTTCTAGAATGGTTCCAGTGAGGTTCCAGAATGAGTGTCCGTTGCTCTCCCATCTCTGACTTACACATCTACAGGGAGGTCCCCAGGTGAAGGAGCAGGACTACCACCATAGTGATGCATGGCTCCTCGTGAGGTCCTGAGCTGTGGTGGTACGTGATGGGATCGTACAGGTCAGCCCACACCTCCCGCCACACGGGCGGACAGGACAGGGTGCTTCAAACTCTCCTTAATCACCAGGGCAGCAGCTGAAGTTGACTTCAAAGGGACACGGTCTCCTTCACCGTGAACCTCTTTTCCTTCCTTACATCTTCAACAATGATCTACTGCCATGTGTGTGTGTGTGTGTGTGTGTGTGTTGTATACACATGTGCACACATACTTCTATTCTGAGACGGCACAGCCGGTGTCAGTGTTCCAACCAGCATGGTTCTTTTGTCTTCTCCTGCTGGTCGTGCTGTACGCTGTGGGCGCAGCAGCTGTGTGGAGTCTCTCCCTTCCTTGGCTTTTCCTCGTGTGTAATTTGGACTTGGCTCACGGTGCCGGTGCTACCCAGAAGGCCTTGGAAGAGCCCTGGAATAGTGCACTGTGCACAGAGGACAAGCTGTGACTGAGGTCTCCCCCAGAAACCAGACTGAGCTGGGGGGGAAATGGAGACCAAGGTGCTGACCACCAAAAGCCTTGCTTTGTCGTGTGTGTGTGTCTGTGTGTGTGTGTGTGTGTGTGTGTGTATGAGTGCGCGCATGTGTGTGTGTGTGTGTGTGCGTGTGTCTGCATTTGCACATACTTGTACGTGTGTTTCTCCTGGTGCATCGAGGCCATGCTATATAACACACAGCCATCAGTCCCATTTGGGTTGTGGCAACGTGTTATTTGGACAGAAAGATGCCGGCAGCGCTCTATTGATGTGCCTGGGGCCCCTGACCCCACCAGAGCGTCTCGCTTCTCCTCCGCTTTGTTAAAAGGCCCCCGTGCAGGGAGGGGGGGGTGGTAGGGGGGGGTCACGGGCTCTCACTGCCTCTTAGAGTCTGTGCCGCTCTTGCCTGTCCATCCGCCTGGCAGGAGACTCCGAGAAATTGCCGCGCACCATAATAGACTCGGCCATCCGGGACGGCCACACAATAAACGTCGTTGTAATTTCTGCTGTCACGGGGCAGCGGACGCCCCACACACCACAAACCCCCTCTTCTACACCCCCTCTTACGCACTTTTTTTTTTCTCTTGTGCTTGTTGCTCTGTGTGCAGAGAGCAATTTACATGGTGACATTAATGTACGTGTCATGTTCCATGGAAGGGTAGCCATGCAGAACCTCTAGAAGACAGAGTCCTGCTGTATTGATGCTCATGGCATCCACAGATCGAGCTGCAATACAACGTTAATGGAATTAAGTAAAGAATTCCCTCATTTACTGCTATGTTGGGGAGAGATAGAGCGAGAGAGAGACGGAGGGAGAAAGAAGGACGGGGAGAGAGAAAGAGACAGAGACGGAGGGAGATAAAGACGGAGGGAGAGAGGGGAGCATTTAAATAAGCATTGCTTTGGAAATAGATGAAGAAACATGGAGAAATGGAGAAAGCTATTTGAGCAAGTCATTTGTATGTGGTGGTGATTTGAGAAGAGGGGGATCAGTTGGAGATATGAATTGGTAATGAAATATGTGCGTTAGACAAGCACGCCACCCATAACCTTAGTGTTTTGCCTTGGGTAGACTCAATAAGCACATTGTTCAGAGCACATGCGAGACATTATCTGGGCAGTACCTGGCCTGATTGAGGGGCTGGCTCACCCGTTTTGTGCTGGATAAAAAGGAGCTCGTTTGTTCTGGGCACATAATGCAGATATGAAAATATGAATTGGGTCTGTGAGAGATCTGGCGTACATGAGAGTCATCAGCAGATAGCACACGCTCCTTTTCTCCTCTTCCTCCTCACTGTTTTTATTGCTCGGTGTAATGACATACCTTCAACCACAGACACCCAATTCCCGTTCTAATATCTTTTCTTTAACAATCTCTGCTTCAATATTGATGGCATGTTTTACTTTGTTTTACAGCGTAATGTGTCCACCTTCCTTTGTAGTGTTGTTGTTCACGTCACGGTGAGCGACGCTGGAGTGAAGGGCCGTATGTCGGAGGATGATGGACACCACTCGGATGTGTTTGATTGGTCAAGACTGTCCAGTGCACCCAGCACCTCAAACCCACCGCATGGCCCTTTCAGAACCTTGTGATGTTGAAGTTGTAGTATGTACAACTGTACATGAATTTTCTGTTTGTACTGTATGTATCTAAGAAAATGACAAAATAACATATGTGGAGGAAAATGGACGTAATATATAGTGAGATCTTTCTGTTCCACTACAATCTCTCTCTCTCTGTCACACACACACACACACACACACACACACACACACACACACACACACACACACACACACACACACACACACACACACACACACACACATACATTACCTTTCCCCTGTGACAGTGTGAGCTGTTAGGAGCTGAAGAAGTGGCTCAGGGTCCAGCTCACCTTTCGTTTCCCTCGCCGCACTGATCGTGTGTGCATGTGTGTGTGTGCATGTGTGTGTGTGCATGCGTGTGAGAGCACGTGTGTGTGTGCATGCGTGTGAGAGCATGTGTGTGTGTGCATGTGTGTGAACATGCATGTGTGTGTGTGCGTGTGTGTGTGCATGCATATGTGCGTGTGTGTGTGTGCATGTGTGTGTGTGCATGCGTGTGTGTGTGCATGCGTGTGTGTGTGAACATGCATGTGTGTGTGAACATGCGTGTGTGTGCATGCGTGTGCATGTGTGTGTGTGCATGCGTGTGTGAGCGTCTATCTGTGTGTTCAGAAACTATTTCCCTGTTGAGAGAATGGCCAGAGAGGCCTTGGACCCTAAAATGAAATGTTCAAAGCACGTGTGATTTCTAGCGGGCGCTGTTGTAGCCTCTGGTTCCTAGCGGGCGCGCTCCGTGCTACCAGGACTGGAGGGGGTGGTCAGCTGCTCTAGGGGACGTCCTTCTCATAGTGATTAACTCAGATGACACGTGAGCAGGGTAACAGAAGACCCAGCTCCTTTTTGGAAAGAAGGATGGATGAAGGGAAGAGAGAGAGAGGAGGAAGAGAAAAGAAAGGAGTGTAGCTATTGAGGTAGACATTTCAGCTCTCCACATTCTGATTTAATAACGGCCTGCCATGGAGTTCTTTATTCATTTGCCTGGATGGAGAAGTGCTGATGTATGTCATTACATACACTCCCCCAGACGCCGCACGAATTTAGGTCGGGGTTAGAACGCACACGCCGACATGTACACAAGCAGAAATATGCCTTTTATATTACCAGGAGAAAAAATAACATTTGTGCTATTTGTGCCCTGGTGGAACTGCATTTGACATTTGTTTGGTTGTGACGGTAGGCGAGGACAGACTTCTCCTGCTCTGCCCGTGCCTCCCCCCTCCCACAACACCCCCCCCCCCCCCCCCCCTCCCCGTCCAGGAGCTGTTGATCCAGGGATGTTAATACGAGTGCAAATTAATTGGTCAGGGTCGAGCTGATCCCACATTGTCTGGGAAGTCATGGTGGCGGCTCATTTTGCTATTAATCTTTCATTAATACCCTCTCTTCATTAATTCATAATCGTTTACACAGCCTGATCTTAATTGCTGGCCGTGATTTTGATCTGGATTGCAGCCAGGCATCAATTAATCTATTTTTCTGTGCCAGTCAACAAGAGCTATTATGATATGACATGGTGTAAACAGTTTGCTTTGAGCAAAGACTGTGAGAATAATGGAGAGGTTTAGTCTGTTCAAGAACATCTTTCATCTGATAGAAGTCTTCAACTTCTCTCTCTCTCTCCCTCCCTCCCTCCCTCTCTCTGACAGCAGAAGTTTCCGGTGTGTAATGAACTACATCACTCTCAGACTGAGCGGATAGTTGCCATCTATCAGTAAGACAACACCGAGCCTGTTTACAGCATGCAGCTGCTGTGTTGTCCGTATGTGTGTGTGTGTGTGTGTGTGTGTGTGTGTGTGTGTGTGTGTGTAATGTTGACATTAGCACTTTCTCATGGGGTTATGCACTCAGCTTTCAGGTAGAGGTCAGTGAGACAGGTGTTGCTCTTTCTTGAATCTGAATTTTCATGAGCCTACCCTGTGTGTGTGTGTGTGTGTGTGTGTGTGTGTGTGTGTGTGTGTGTGTGTGTGTGTGTGTGTGTGTGTGTGTGTGTGTGTGTGTATAATATATATATAGATAACTGACTGAGTGTCAGTCAAGGTCATCTCACTTCCTCTGTTCTCCTGCCTCATGGGTTAACAACGTCTTCTCTCCGGCAGGTTAACCTGAGTAATTGCCCTGGTGAGTCTAATACACGGCCCTCCTGTTGAACTTCTCGCTCTTGGGACACACACACCCTCTCAATCTCAGACGAACTAACCATGCGTTACACCATTATAAATGTTTAAGAGACATGTCAATGCGTTATTCATCTGTCTTTTATCTGCTGTGTTGTCTTACCTGTTATTGTTAGGATTCTCCTGAATTAATCATGCTGAGCAGTGAATTAGCAGCACACAGAGCGTACGAACTTCAGATAACCCGCCTTTCCTAACTCTGTCCTAACTCCACACTGCATTCTGGGCCTATGACAGCAATCATTTAGAGTCGCGTGCCTTATATGTCATGGCGTCAAGTCCCTGGACGCACACATGCTGTTAAGTATATCTAAGTCACATTGGACATGAGCGTCTGTCAAATGCTGTAATGTGAAACATAGTAGGTGATGAGTTTTTTCACTTGTCAAAGGTTTCTGTAGTTAGCGGGAATGCCAGTAGCCCAAAGTTACTTTCCCCAGTAGCGCGATGTAGCATGAAGCAGGCCTGACTTATTTTACAGACAAGTAGAATCACACGAGGTTCCCCCTTGGGGGGCCGCGCCTCGCGACGTGGTTACAGCCCTGTGAGAAGCCTCACTACATTCACAGCAGCTCGTAGCCGGGTCAGGGCACCACACGTCTTCCTGGGGGACTCGCGACGCACTCGTGTTTCATTAAAGCTGGATATCGCCGTCGACGAGACGAGGTGTCACGAGCCGTCACGAGCCTTTTTAGTATCCTCCAGACTGCTTGAAGATGCACGCTGATTATCCACCCATAGTCACTTCTGTTCCATTAAACAATTTTAATTGTTGCCTCTTATTGCGCGCGGTCTCTTCCTATCACTTCGTCTCTCTAGGCGCAGGCCTAAAGGCTTCTTGTTGCTGTCTCAGTCATTATTTACGTACGAATAAGACTCGAGCCGACGAACAAATATTATTGATGATGAAAGCCTTCCGGGTTCTCCCCGCGCCTCTTACACCGAACGGCGCGAGATCTCTGCAGCCGGCGCGCGACTATTAGGATGCATACACCACTAATTACTGATTAGTATCGTAGCATAAAACACCCCAGTCTCTCAATCAGCCCCTGTAATTTCTCCCGTGTTTAATAAGCGGCGCCGAATCCCGTCCGTGCAAATCATTCCCCATCGCCGACTTTATTCCGCGCAGTTAGTCCGTCCTGTTAGCGGCGGCGCGGAGGCACGCGCTCGTTTCAAAGAGCAGAGAGGAGAAGAAAGGCCGACGCGAGGCACGCGCTCACCGCGCC